>NC_071266.1:23908665-23913665 GCF_023375685.1 Ictalurus furcatus
ACACACACACACACTGAGTGTAAGCAGTTTCTTAATCCCATACAGTGTTTACACACTCCTACAGGGCCAAAAAAACAAGTGTTACAGAGAAACGAACATGTTCCTTCAGCTGTGATTACAATTACATGCTCCCTGTGGCAATTACATGATGCTACATTATTTATTTGCTCCCCTTGTCGTGTTATCTGGGTCAAACACAGCCATAATTATGGAGAACTGATAACAAGAAGTACATAGTAGCTCGTTTGAGAAGACGGACCAGACCAGAGATATGGCTGGAGGATGTTAAATCCGACATCATGCTAGTTTGATTCGTTTGTTTGTTTGTTTGTTTGTTTGTTTGTTTCTCTATTAATTCAGGTAATGGGACATTACAGATTAAACTGCACATGCGTGTTTGGTTTGTATGTGTATGCCAAGGCCTCATACACCAATTTGATTTAATCTGCTACTTCCATATATTCAGAGGAGATGGTGTGTTGAGGATGTCGGATAGACGATTGAGGGGGGAAACACACAACAGCGTGGGAGAGTGTGTCAAAAAAAAAAGAAAAAAAGGGAAAAAAAAAAGAGCTGTACAGATTTTGACCACAAGGCAATAAATAAATAAATAAACACCCAAATAAAATAAATTTAAACCAAAAATATTCTAATAAAACATGATAAAATATTCAAGAGTCATGATTTTTTATTTTTTTTTTAATGGCTCAGAGTTTTGGCTTTCCACCAAACTGGAAAATCTGTGAAAATACCAATGCGTTTTTTTTTTCTTTTTTTATTTTTATTTTTTTTAAAATATAAAATGGATCAATAATTTTAAGTAATTTAAATGAAAGAAGCAAAAATGTGAAGTTAAAAATTTTTTAAAAAACAGTACATCGTCTACGCAATGCTTTCTTGCAGTATAGAGTAAAAACGAGACTGATATTAAACCAGCTGATTAACGATGTGAATTAAGAAGCCGCTCTGAAGCCAGGACTGGCGTTCGATCTGCGATGATCATTTCGTCTTGTTTGGGCCAACGTACAGTACGTGTTGACTTTTAAAGCAGGACAACCTCTAGCTGTCTAGTGCGTATACAGTTTAATAAGCTATTTTTGGCCAATAATTTCCTTTTCATGCTAATACATAATAACAGCTTTGTGCTCAATGGAACTGTCCATGAACAGTGTTTGATTAACGATCGAATCATGTTGCCTTTAATCATATAAACGTCACTTAATGTACAGATTGTCTGTAGATTTAAGTTGGCTGTGGGTTTTAGCTTACTTCCTCTCCGCTAGTTTGCGGTTAACCTGTTTACTAGTAAACCGAAAGACACAGAAACGACGCAGTAAACGCATTCGCGTGCATTACGTGAAGGGGATTAGTTATTGCTAAGCAGTGTTATGTCTTTAATGTAAGGGAATAAAACACTTGGCTGCATGCTCGTACAAGAAAGTTACCTGTGATGTGGTGGTGCGAAGCGGACTTACAGTTCCCAGCCAAAACTTGAATATTTCCCTCTAACTGGACGTCCGAAAGTGTGTTAGTACAGATTTAAAGCACGACGACTTGCCGACAGTGACGACTTTGATTTATCACAGAACAACATGGGATACTTTTTATCCGTTTAGAGCTACATTTAATGCTGTGAAACGGTCAGTTCCTGTTATTAGTTGCGTTATAGCAGCTATAAGCAGACGTCCCCTCACCAAACACACAAAAACTAACGATGAAGTGCAAAAGCTTTTCTGTGGTGGAAAAACGACTGACAAAGCACTGACACTGGAGACTCCTTCCATACATGTTTTTTTTTTTTTGAAAAAAAAAAACAAAACAGAAAACGTCACCGTATCAATGATTAGACATTTTTCTTTGTTAAAAAAAAAATCTGTTTATTATTAGGTTTAGATTATGTGGAGTCCCTCTGATTAGTTGTTACTATAGAAACGATCAAATATTAGAACTAGCATTTTAATATAAACCCTGCTGCCAGAACTGCTGTCAGAGCTGCTGCTGTAGAAGATGAATGAACACCTTCTGACCAATCAGAACGGAGAACTCGACAGCGCAGTGGTGTAGACTGTATTAAATTATCAAACGCAAATTGGTGAAATAAATTGCAATCAAATTAACAAATATCCCGGGGCGCGTAACCTTTCCTGTTGTACGGGGGCACGTGTGTGTGTGTGTGTGTGTGTGTGTGTGTTTTTCTGTGTGGGTGTGTGTGTGTGTGTGTCTGTTTCATTCATCCACCTTCCCATGATAAGTCCATTGCTCTCCTGAGTTTTAGACGGATGGGACGCAGATGCCCTGGCCTGCCACACATGAGTTCAACGAGATCCAGCGGGAGAAATTCCCGTCAGCAGGTTGCTGGAGAGCAAAGATCGCTGGCTTTTTATTTTCCAAACGGGAATAGTGGAGCACGCTTCGGCCCACCTCATAACTGTGGTGGAAAGTCTGGAGAGAGACAGAGAGAGAGAGAGAGAGAGAGGGAGGGAGGGAGAGGGAAAGAGAGAGAGAGAGGGAGAGAGAGAGTAAGAGGGAGAGAGAGAGGGGGAGAGAGAGAGAGAGAGAAAGAGAAAGAGAGAGGGAGGGAGAGGGAGAGAGAGAAAGAGAGAGAGAGAGAGAGAAAGAGAGAGAGAGAGAAGGAGAAAGAGAAAGAGAGAGGGAGGGAGTTAGAGAGAGAGAGAGAGAGAGAGAGAGAGAGAGAGAGAGACGGAGAGAGAGAGAGGGAGAGAGGGAGACAGTGAGAGAGAGAGAGAGAGAGAGAGAAAGAGAGAGGGAGGGAGGGCGAGAGAGAGAGAGAGAGAGAGAGAGAAAGAGAAAGAGAGAGGGAGGGAGACTTAGGGAGAGAGAGAGAGAGAGAGAGAGAGAGAGGGAGAAAGAGAGAGAGAGAGAGAGAGAAAGGGAGAGAGGGAGAGAGGGAGAGAGAGAGAAAGGGAGAGACAGAGAGAGAGACCGAGAGAGAGAGAGAGAGAGAGAGAGTGAGTTTGTTTTTTTTAAAGCCCCAAATGATTAAAACCTTATGTGTGCTTGTCTGTATAAAGGATACAGATGATCTCCTGGAATCTTGGGACAAGTCTGTTTCAGAAACAAAAGAGTAATGCGGCAGTGCTTTAAGCGAAACAGATGACTGTTGCCTGTAGTGCGTAACACCTAAGCCATGATAAGTAAGGTTTAAACGCTGTGATGAAACACACTCGGGCCCTCATCCAGGGATAGAAATAGTCCGGGCCGTGAGGTTTTGGCTCTTGCGCTGTTATTGTTTTCGTTCCCCGCTTGTGGAAGAACAGGCGGGGCTGGACTCTGGATGTGGAGCACCTCTCAACGTATTACAGGGGATTACGTCTTAAATCTGTAAATGTTCAAAGACATCTCGAATGGAGTCGAAATGTTCTACTATCTCCTATTAGAAGATGATAATAAATCAAATATATGATTATTGAATGTAATTCTTGACGTTTATCCTCAGCTTGAAATGGTCCTGTCCTAATGGCAACTATTTCTCGTTTCACAGTAGAAGCAGAATGATTAGGCAGTGAAATACCAGAATGTAAAATCATCTCAAAACAGGCCGAAGAGTTACAATAATCTAATACGAAGAAATATTCGATATAATCCGGCCATATTCAAGATATTTTCACTTGCTAATAAATCGTTTTTGTTGTTGTTGTTGTTGTTGTTGTTTTTGCAGTGTGAGTGTGGGGTTGTACTCTCACTTTTTCGCATGCGGAGTATTATGAGAATATTGTATAGCTTTCAAAAATGATTGAAGGTACATCATTAGAGCTTAAAGATCACTTTTGAAGCTTTACTCTAAAAGCACTCAAGAGAAATAATAAAAAATGATGATAAGAAGTAGCACAGTAACAGTAACGAGGGAAAAAAATACAGTTTGGTACCTTTATATCTGAGAGTGTATGTAATATCAGTCAAAGAAGGTGTTCTGATATTATACCGTTATTTTACGCATCATCTCGTAGATGGTTAAGTAGCTGAGCCGAGGCTTTCTTTCCCGTAACTCAGCTGCATTGCATTCTGGGACATGAGTCCGATGTTTGTTTGTGCCAGTAAGTCTACACTGCGTTCCTCATTGATAATGACGCTGCACTTATATAGCGCTTTTTTAACCTTAGTGGTTCTACAAAGCGCTTTACACAGGTTCTCATTCACCCATTCACACACACACACACACACACACACACACACACACACACCAATGGTAGCAGAGCTGCCATGCAAGGTGCTAACTTGCCATCGGGAGCAACTTAGGGTTCAGTGTCTTGCCCAAGGACACTTCGGTATGTAGAGTCACGTGGAGTCATGTAGAGTCACGTAGAGTCATGTGGAGTGACGTGGAGTCACGTGGAGTCACGTGGAGTCACGTAGAGTCACGTAGAGTCACGCAGAGTCATGAGGAGTCACGTGGAGTCATGAGGAGTCACGTGGAGTCATGTGGAGTCACGTAGAGTCATGCAGAGTCATGAGGAGTCATGTGGAGTCATGTGGAGTCACGTAGAGTCACGTAGAGTCATGTGGAGTCACGTGGAGTCACGTGGGCCGGGAATCGAACCACCAACCCTACGATTAGTGGACAACCCGCTCTACCACCTGATGGACAGCCACAGAAGAAGTTCTGCGAAACTTGACCATTACTACTTGATGTTTTAGGCCCATCCATCCATCCATCCATCCATCCATCCATTTTCCATACCACTTATCCTACACTGGGGAGCGTGGAGTCTATCCCAGGGAACTCAGGGTACAAGGAGGTGGACCCTTGGATGGCGTCCCAACCCATTCCAGCCCACAATCACACACTACGGACAATTTAGAAATGCCAATCAGCCTACAACACACGTCTTTGGACCGGGGGAGGAAACCAGAGTGCCCAAAGGAAATCCCCAAGGCACGGGGAGAACATACAAGCTCCATGCACACGACGTGGAGACGGGATTCAAACCCCCCAACCCCGGAGGTGCGAGGCGAACGTGCTAACCACTAAGGTTGTAGAT
>NC_071266.1:23918665-23921165 GCF_023375685.1 Ictalurus furcatus
CATGCGCTTTGTCTGTCTCACACACGTTTATCTCCCGTACGACAGACACGGTCCTTCTCTCCTCTTCCTCTGTCCTCTTTTCTGTGCCTCATGTCAGTCCTTTTTTCCCCCCTCATTTACAGGATGTACTCTCTAGCTGGGAAGGGCATACTCACTCTCACCTGTCAATCACTGCAACTCTAGCCAATCATGGCTGTCTGTGAGCTCAGGTATGTTTAAGAGGTCCTCAGAGTTCTGAAAAGACATGGTTGGATGAGTTCATGTGTCTCAGAGGAAGCCTTCCCTGGCCAGGGACCAGGATAAAGTGCTTGAGGATGAACGAATGAAGATTATATATCATACGAACCCTCGATGATATGTTCTACTCAGAAAGCAAATAATCTAGCCTAGAACATTAAAATGATTATCGCTGCAGTTAGAGAGGGTGGACAGTATATCTCTGCTTCTGCGTGACTGAGAGCTGTAGAGAAGGGACAGGAAGAGGAAGGCCATATGGCCTGGGGTGCTCCTATTTTACTTCCTGTCTCGTTGGAGTAAGCTTATAGCCTGCAGACTCGACAGAAAAGAAACCCCTCCTGACCTGCACTCCTTTACCGAAGCATATGGACACACACACACACACACACACACACACACGCGCGCCTCCCTAGAGACTCTTTGAGTGTTACGAGATGTCAGTGGTGGAAGACGAACGAGTGCAGAGTGCACTACAGATTACGAGTGTATGTGCTGTTTCTCAGCAGGCTCCAAAAGTCTGAAAGTCTGAATCCTCGGCCGTGCAAGAACTGTTTATCTTTCATCGGTTCTGAGAAAGAAAAAAAAAAAATGAACGTGTATTCTTCTCACTTTAAGTTTAAAGTGTTCTTATGGACTAAAAAGCAATAATAATGTCTCAAAATGTTTCACTGCTCTTACACAACACTAATCTTTTTTATTTTTTTATTTACTAAAGAACGACTCTCATTTTATCCATTTATAGTTACATGTCATGTTGTAGAACGTCCCAAAAAAAAAATAATTTGCATTGTTATTAGGGTTGTTTTAAAAAAAAAATGGTAATAGTAATGGCTTATATTGTGCTTTTTAAACCTTAGCAGTTCCAGAGCGCTTTATATTGTGTCTCATTCACCCATTCACACACACAATCACACACACACACACACACACACACACCAATGGTAGCAGAGCTGCCATGCAAGGCGTTAACTTGCCATCGGGAGCAACTTGGGGTTCAGTGTCCCAAGGACATGACTCCATTTGCCCAAGGACACTTTGGCATGTGGAGTCATGTGGAGTCATGTAGAATCTTGTGGCATCATGTGGAGTCTTGTGGAGTCTTGTGGAGTATTGTGGAGTCTTGTGGAGTCATGTGGAGTCATGTAGCATCATGTGGAGTCTTGTGGAATCTTGTGGAGTCTTGTGGAGCCATGTGGAGTCTTGTGGAGTCTTGCGGAATCATGTGGAGTCTTGTGGAGTCTTGTGGAGTCATGTGGAGTCATGCGGAGTCTTGTGGAGTCTTGTGGAGTCTTGTGGAGCCATGTGGAGTATGGTGGAGTCTTGTGGAGCCATGTGGAGTATGGTGGAGTCTTGTGGAGTCTTGTGGAGCCATGTGGAGTCATGTGGAGTCTTGTGGAGCCATGTGGAATCATGTGGAGTCTTGTGGAGTCTTGTGGAATCATGTGGAGTCTTGTGGAGTCTTGTGGAGTCTTGTGGAGTCATGCGGAGTCATGTGGAGTCATGTGGAGTATTGTGGAGTCATGTGGAGTCTTGTGGAGCCATGTGGAGTCATGTGGAGTCATGTGGAGTATTGTGGAGTCATGTGGAGTCTTGTGGAGCCATGTGGAGTATGGTGGAGTCATGTGGAGTCTTGTGGAGCCATGTGGAGTCATGTGGAGTCATGTGGAGTATTGTGGAGTCATGTGGAGTCTTGTGGAGCCATGTGGAGTCTTGTGGAGTATTGTGGAGTCATGTGGAGTCTTGTGGAGCCATGTGGAGTCTTGTGGAGTCTTGTGGAGTATTGTGGAGTCATGTGGAGTCTTGTGGAGCCATGTGGAGTCTTGTGGAGTCTTGTGGAGCCATGTGGAGTCATGTTGAGTCTTGTGATCCACAACCGCCCACAAAGTCCACAAAGTTTTAAGTCTTTCCCTCACCGACTTCTCTTTTTTTTTTGTCTTTCTTGAAGTTAATCAGATAAAACTTTAGCAGCTTGCCATGTACCCGAGAAACAGCAAAGCGCAACGCGCCCGTCCTGAAGACTTTCACGTGGCAGAAAACTTCAAGGCGTGCTCATTTGTTTATTTGTTTTATTGCTGTCGCATTTATTTATTTATTTATTTATTTATTTATTTAACTTTATACAGTGGAGGTTTAACAGCAATGACATTTTAACATATGTTCTAATTGATTTTTTTTTTGATTTTCAGCTTGAAAATGAATCACAAAAACATACATCTCTAAAGTAAAGAGCAAAGGAAACAGGCTTCTGGGATAAACGAGGAGT
>NC_071266.1:23928665-23998665 GCF_023375685.1 Ictalurus furcatus
GCACCACCAGTCTGAGCCCCAGGACTGAACACGCTTCGGAAAAGAACAGGCGGAAGTTTGGAACACAGCAGAGAGAAAGAAGCAGAATAATGTTATACTAACGTGCTATAGTTATGTACTAATGTTTGCCTCGCACCTCCGGGGCTGGGGGTTCGAATCCCAACTCCGCCCTGTATGCACGGAGTTTACATGCTTTCCTCCTGGTACTCCGGTTTCCTCCCCAGTGCATCCAACGATATACACTGAATGTTGATTGGCATCTCTAAATTATCCGTAGTGTGTGAACGTGTGTGTGATTGTGATGGGTTGGATCCACGTCCAGGGTGTCTCCCGCCTTGTACCCCGAGTTCCCTGAGGTAGACTCCACGCTCTCCGTGACGCTACGCCGGATAAGCGGTACGGGAAACGGATAGATAGATAGATGGACATTTGAAATCTTCTTGCTCCTGGATGTTAAATATTTGATGTTTCTCTGGTGTAGACGCATTGCGCATGTGTTTCGTCTCGCTCTCTCGCGCAGGTCTGTGATGAAGTGCGTTTTGGAGAGCGGCTCTGGCAGACGAGCTCGCTTCCATCTGCAACCTGTAAGACTGCAAATGAGTCACAAAATCCCTTTAATTACTCAGACTCACTTCACTGAAGAGGAGCAGGATGGAGAGCGTTTCAGAACAAAGAGACAGTGAAGAACACTCTGTGTGTGTGTGTGTGTGTCTCTCTCTCTCTCTCTCTCACACACACACACACACACACACACACACACGATGATATTTTTAAAAGGTGTTAATTCTCTCAGTATGCTACACACGTGTGTCTAAAATGAACTCGATTCAATACGTGATGTAAAGCTTTTTCTGCCTATTATTTCTTCAGAACAAAAAAGAGAAAAAAAAAATTGCGTCCGCAGTATACTACGCACTGTGTAATCCTGTTTCATTAAAAAAAAAAGAGAGAGAGGGAAAAAAAAAGACAACGCTTTTGGAAGTGAGTTGGGATTTTATTAGACTTCCCTAAATAGATTAATAACATTTTACAGCGAGTTTGTCGTTTGTCGTCTCACTGGAGTTGGCAGACACAATTTAGTGGAATTAATGAGCATTTAAGAGTGGCATGTCCCACAGAGATGTTCACAGCTCAAACACACACACACACACACACACACACACACGGAGAGAGAGAGAGAGAGGGAGAGAGAGAGAGAGAGAGAATCTAGGACAACAGTTTTGGAGTTGGCCATAAGCGTATGTTGGACAATTATTTATATATATATATAAATATTGCAGTAGACCAATTTCCTGTTGCACTACACATCACTTCCTGTTGCCTTCCACTCACTCCACTGCACTGTCACTTGACAACACTATGGAACCTCTGAATCTCACTCATCTCGCCACCTGCTGTGCCTCACACGTCCACCTCACCGAGCTGCAACGGAGCTGAAGCTACATCCATTTCTATTAGTCAGATTCATTAGCGCATAGCAGATGATCTTTTCAGGAACACGCAGACATGTGACATTACCCACAATACTAAACAACATGCAGTGCGGCATAATAACCGACGTATAATTCTCCAGCTTAACGCACATAGCACACATACTAGACAGAGTCAATAACAACACCAGACAGAGTAAATAACAATACTAGACAGAGTAAATAACAACACTAGACAAAGTAAATAACAACAATAGACAGAGTAAGTAAGAACAGTAACCAGAGTAAATAACAACACCAGACAGAGTAAATAACAACAGTAACCAAAGTAAATAACAACACTAGACAGTAAATAACAACAGTAACCAGAGTAAATAACAACACCAGACAGAGTAAATAACAACACTAGACAGAGTAAATAACAACAGTAGCGAGAGTAAATAACAACAGTAGCAAGAGTAAATAACAACACCAGACAGAGTAAATAACAACAGTAGCGAGAGTAAATAACAACACCAGACAGAGTAAATAACAACAGTAGCGAGAGTAAATAACAACAGTAGCGAGAGTAAATAACAACACCAGACAGAGTAAATAACAACAGTAGCGAGAGTAAATAACAACAGTAGCAAGAGTAAATAACAACACCAGACAGAGTAAATAACAACACCAGACAGAGTAAATAACAACAGTAGCGAGAGTAAATAACAACACCAGACAGAGTAAATAACAACACCAGACAGAATAAATAACAACACCAGACAGAGTAAATACCAACAGTAGCGAGAGTAAATAACAACACCAGACAGAGTAAATAACAACACCAGACAGAGTAAATAACAACAGTAGCGAGAGTAAATAACAACAGTAGCGAGAGTAAATAACAACACCAGACAGAGTAAATAACCACACCAGACAGAGTAAATAACAACACCAGACAGAGTATATAACAACAGTAACCAGAGTAAATAACAACACTAGACAGTAAATAACAACAGTAACCAGAGTAAATAACAACACCAGACAGAGTAAATAACAACACTAGACAGAGTAAATAACAACAGTAGCGAGAGTAAATAACAACAGTAGCAAGAGTAAATAACAACACCAGACAGAGTAAATAACAACACCAGACAGAGTAAATAACAACAGTAGCGAGAGTAAATAACAACACCAGACAGAGTAAATAACAACACCAGACAGAGTAAATAACAACAGTAGCGAGAGTAAATAACAACAGTAGCGAGAGTAAATAACAACACCAGACAGAGTAAATAACAACACCAGACAGAGTAAATAACCACACCAGACAGAGTAAATAACCACACCAGACAGAGTAAATAACCACACCAGACAGAGTAAATAACAACAGTAGCGAGAGTAAATAACAACACCAGACAGAGTAAATAACAACACCAGACAGAGTAAATAACAACAGTAGCGAGAGTAAATAACAACACCAGACAGAGTAAATAACAACACCAGACAGAATAAATAACAACACCAGACAGAGTAAATACCAACAGTAGCGAGAGTAAATAACAACACCAGACAGAGTAAATAACAACACCAGACAGAGTAAATAACAACACCAGACAGAGTAAATAACAACACCAGACAGAGTAAATAACAACAGTAACCAGAGTAAATAACAACACTAGACAGTAAATAACAACAGTAACCAGAGTAAATAACAACACCAGACAGAGTAAATAACAACACTAGACAGAGTAAATAACAACAGTAGCGAGAGTAAATAACAACAGTAGCAAGAGTAAATAACAACACCAGACAGAGTAAATAACAACAGTAGCGAGAGTAAATAACAACAGTAGCAAGAGTAAATAACAACACCAGACAGAGTAAATAACAACACCAGACAGAGTAAATAACAACAGTAGCGAGAGTAAATAACAACACCAGACAGAGTAAATAACAACAGTAGCGAGAGTAAATAACAACACCAGACAGAATAAATAACAACACCAGACAGAGTAAATACCAACAGTAGCGAGAGTAAATAACAACACCAGACAGAGTAAATAACAACAGTAGCGAGAGTAAATAACAACACCAGACAGAGTAAATAACAACACCAGACAGAGTAAATAACAACAGTAGCGAGAGTAAATAACAACACCAGACAGAGTAAATAACAACACCAGACAGAGTAAATAACAACAGTAGCGAGAGTAAATAACAACACCAGACAGAGTAAATAACAACAGTAGCGAGAGTAAATAACAACACCAGACAGAATAAATAACAACACCAGACAGAGTAAATACCAACAGTAGCGAGAGTAAATAACAACACCAGACAGAGTAAATAACAACAGTAGCGAGAGTAAATAACAACACCAGACAGAGTAAATAACAACACCAGACAGAGTAAATAACAACAGTAGCGAGAGTAAATAACAACACCAGACAGAGTAAATAACAACACCAGACAGAGTAAATAACAACAGTAGCGAGAGTAAATAACCACACCAGACAGAGTAAATAACCACACCAGACAGAGTAAATAACAACACCAGACAGAGTAAATAACAACAGTAGCGAGAGTAAATAACAACAGTAGCGAGAGTAAATAACAACACCAGACAGAGTAAATAACAACACCAGACAGAGTAAATAACAACAGTAGCGAGAGTAAATAACAACAGTAGCGAGAGTAAATAACCACACCAGACAGAGTAAATAACCACACCAGACAGAGTAAATAACAACACCAGACAGAGTAAATAACAACACCAGACAGAGTAAATAACAACACCAGACAGAGTAAATAACAACACCAGAGCGATTGAATAAAATACAGATCAATAAAATGGCACCCTGTGGGGTGACCTGATGGCAGGACGCTGAGGTCCCAATTGTTGAGGAAAAAAAGGACCGACTCAGCATCGTGCAGTAATTGCTGTATTTGGAGTTTGACCGAAGACAGCTGGCGTGAGGACAATTTCTCTCGTGCAGGTACCAAGTCATGAACAAAAAGTAAATGTCGTCTTTCTTTAGCGCGCTCTCTTGCTCTCTTCGTTGCGCTCTGCGCTCCTCTTTCTCTCTTTCCCAGGCATCTTTGGACAACAAGTAACTCAATTCAATTCGCATTTTATTTGTGTAGCACGTTTAACGATGGACATTGTCTCAAAGCGGCTTTACAGAAGCATATAAACACAGGATACGGATTCTACAAAAAGTCTGGCATGTCTAATCCTGTTTGACATTCAACTTGCTACTTGCTTGCATCTTCTTTCTTTTTCGGTTTCTTCTTGGTCTGCACGAACCACTACCAAGTCGTAGTTGTATGTAACTTCACTGGCTCTGGACACTTGAACAAAAGCGCGAATCTCATTGGTCGGGCAGATTTTAACGCGCCGTGTCAACAGAAAAACCACACAAACGATCTCGACGTTAAAAATAAGCTGACGCTTTGACTCCGCGTGTTTTACGCACGGGTGTGAACACTCCCATCGGCAGCCATTGGGGCGTTAAACGGACCGTTTAACGTGCTGCGAAAAAAACGGTGTGAACCGGCAGGTATTAAAACGAGCTAACTAGCTGGCCATAGGTTACTACAGTACATTAGCTAACACTATTTAGCCGTGTCACTTAGATTTCCATCCAACCAAAACACACATAACAGGGCAACATATAGGAATTTTCATTTCCCATTGGGCTAGATAATAGAGTTATGTTTTTGCCCATCCCTCAAAAGCATTAACCGCGCGAGTAAAAATACGTCTAAAGGCCTTTCGATACACCAAAATAGCTGCATTTTGTACTTTTCTTTCGTAGTAAGAAGAGCACTGATGAATATTTTTTGATATCAGAGTAGTATTGAAAATGGCCCAGTTTCTCGAAAGCACCATGAAGGTAAGATCATCTTTGCTGGTAGAGAGAGAGAGAGAGAGAGAGTTCATTGTGATGCTCACTCGCCCATATAACTCTGCTCTTTACACTTTTAGGAAAACTCAGGCCTTTTTTGTAGCACGCAGGAAAGAATAATGGCAAAAAAAAAAAAGGGTTTGATTTTTATAAACGCCGCTCTGTTCTCGCAGGAGAATATTTTCCGTGCCGCTGCCGAGCGGTGTGTGCTTTTGCGTAGAGGTTCCGGTGTTCCGATTCTTCCTAGAGTCGTTACGCAGCTCAGCTTGAACTGAACACGGTCCACACATCCTGTGTGTACATCATCACAGATTAACTGTCAAACTACTGCACCGGAATGATGCCTCAACATTTCCTACAGGACGAACTGTGAGTACACACACACACACACACACACACACACACACACACACACACACACACTGCAGAATCATAAAGCTCAGACATCCAGATTGAAGCAAGCAATGTGTCATATGTGGCTTTGTCTTCCCGAGACACCTGCCTTGGTAACAAACCCCAACCCCACCCCCAACACACACACACACACACACACACACACACACACACCATAATTGCATCTTGACGCAACAGAACAGAAGCAACAAAAGGAAGTGCACTCGCTGAAGGTCCAATCTGTCTCCGGCTTTGTGTGTGTGTGCCCATTTATCCACATTAGTGTTGGATTAATTGGGTTAGAGACAGAGATGTTAATAAATGCACTCCGTGAGGACGGCTGCGATTGATCACCCGCTTCCTACCATACTGCTCACACACACACACACACGCGCGAAACCAGGGAGATTCATCACACACACAATCTTTAAACACACCACATTTTACAGCTTCATAATCCCTCCATCTTCATAAGAATACAATTACGCCGAGTGCGTCGTCCCCCTCCTCTCCTTCTCTTCCTCTCTGTTTGCGCACATCATCTCCCTCTCAGTGATGACGACCCGAATTGCAAAAGCTCTGCTGTACATTCTCGTCAACTCTTAAAAGCGCTTTTTTCGCTCTCCCCTCCGGGCCTCTGCGTAGCCGCAGATCCACACGTGCAGGTCTGCAGATAAATACTCATCTACGTAATCTGCGTCTTTGTAGCTTCCAGATGACATCAGTTCCATCGCTATCGACCACGGAAACCACGATTCTCAACCTGAAACTTGTACATCAGTCATCGCTGGAACGCTGATTGATCTGATCACCCTGCGCACGTCTCTCCAGAACATTCCACTCTAGAGATGGTTATCTCAGTGTGCTGAGATAAACGATACGCTATCGTACCATGACAAGAGGAACTTTGTAGACGGGCTGATCGCAACTTTTGGAGATGAAAGGCTCACGCTGGAGAATCGTACCCCTACTGAAAACGGAAAATGGTTCGTACGTCAGGACGCTCGAGTGTGTTTTGTCTCATCTCGAAAGTGTTTTGGTTACAAAGTTCAAGGGAAGTGGTGGAGCGAGGGAGGAGAGAGTAACCTAACAGGAATCGACGATAAGCGATGAGAACCTGACAGACTTTCACTTTAAGAGTTTGTTTGCTGGCTAGTAACTTCAAATTGTATTAAAAAAAAAAATCATTACTACACCTCACAGTCATACAAACCTTAGGCAATGGAGCTGTGAGGTGACAATGCTAGACGCTAGATTGTAATTCCTGTGTTCAAAATGGCTGCGTACTCTTCGGGGCGTACTCTGGCCTGGACATTCGGGGCTGTAGCACTGAAGATTCTTTCTTTAGCCCCGAGTAATTCTCCACTTGGGGCGGTTTGTCACTACGTAACTGAACGTCAGTAAAAGAAGACGACGGGGTTGTCATTTTATATCTTCAGAGACCAATCAGACAGGGTTTACAGGGAAATACATGGAAACAATCGTGTCTTATTGGCTGACAGCTTTCAACTCTGTGAGGGGAAAAATGGATATCCATCCATCCATCTTCTATACCGCTTATCCTTCCTTCAGGGTCACGGGGAAACCTGGAGACTATCCCAGGGAGCATGGGGCACAAGGCGGGGTACACCCTGGACAGGGTGCCGATCCATCGCAGGGCACAATCACACACACACTCATTCATACACTACGGACACTTTGGACACGCCAATCAGCCTACCATGCATGTCTTTGGACTGGGGGAGGAAACCGGAGCACCCGGAGGAAACCCCCGCAACACAGGGAGAACATGCGAACTTCGCACACACAGGGCCCCGGTGGGAATCGAACTCCTGACCCTGAAGGTGAGAGGCAAACGTATACGTATAATATATATATATATATATATTTTACCAGTAAAGGGATTGAAACTGAAACAGTAACATCCTCTTGCACTGAGCAGGAAAGCAAGATGTGTAAATGTCTGTATGAGTTCCACTTCACAAGAACATGATATGAACAGAGCATGAGGACAGATAATGTATCTTGCATGGCGCTGTAGCAGATAAACCCATACAGTGATAGCTTAGCTGTGCTTCCTCTTGGCTAGCGACACCAAACTAGCCTAGTCTCACGTTAGCCAAAAAGTTTGATATTTTATCGGTCTGGTCGTCCTGCAAGCAGTGATAATGTCACGATTTGGAGGTGGAGACGGATGCAAGTGCAGATAAAGGTTTAATAATAATCAAAACAAACACAAAAGAAGCTATAAACGTGTGGTAAAAACACTAAGGTGAGGAATAAACATGACATATATATATATATATATATATACACGTAGTGCTCGTTAGCTAGAATGTGATTCAAGCGCAAAACCCCATGGAGACAGTTTATTTACTGTAGAAGTACATTTTTAGGAGTTTATTGATGAAGAACCATCTTGGTTCATCCCCGGATGATTAACAGTCCCGCTAACCCTCCTGGTACTCACTATTCACTACGTTAGAACATCTCGGAGCACTACGTAATAGTAGAAAAAGGACTTTGTACATTACATTACACAGATTTGTTGACTCTTTGAAACTAGTCAAGTTCTCTTAAATGCACACGCACAACGGTAGCTAATTCCGTATCCTTGCTATTATTTTCCTGTTTCAAACCTCAGGAGAATAGTAGCTCAGACTAGAACTATAGAAATAACTTTGCAGACAAAATAAAAAATAAAATAAATAATCCACGTATTACATTTGTAAGAAATCTGGAAGAGGTCTGAACAAATATTTTCTTATTTTCTCGTGTTCCTCACTGACGGCGAATCAAATCAAGCGACTCACTGCACTATGTGTAGGAATAAAACACTAGGGGGCATGCTGTTTCAGGAAACTAATCAACAACAGCCTAATATGAAGCAAGTTACTGATACAGTAACCCAGAGCATTAACCCCCAAGCCACCACCAACAGAATGTGCTATGACGATCCAGTGTAGGAACTCTTTAAATAAAGTGTTACAGACACGGTTATAAACTTTTAGCAGTATGAACCAACCGTGAAGACAAAACAATGTGGCTATACATAGTTTGTATGTGTGTGTGTGTGTGTAATGTAACTGCAGGCCAAAGAGGAAGTGCCTCCACTGACTAGACTAGACTAAAGGCGAGCGATTTAGACGGGAAGCTAATATTCACCGACGGCACATTTCCAATCGAATTATTCAATTAAGCCACTCCAGCCAATCACAGAGCGGAGAGGCAAAACGAAACCCGTTTCCTCGACACACTTCGTCCAGGACATTACCGCACAATGCTTTTTTTTTGTTTGCTTGTTTGTTCGTGTAAGCGGGATTTCATGACGGAAAGGTAAAGCGAATATACACACTCTGCATCTGTTGATAGCTGGGTGTACAATATACCACTTGATACCACTTTAAACACTGACTGTGAATTCTGAATTCTGATTGGTCAGAAGGTGTTGATTCATTTTCTATGACAGCAGCTCGAACAGTAGATCCGGCTACAAGGCAAATCACAGGTTATCGCAGGTTGTGTATAGTCATTAGGAATGATATACTTATTATTATTATTATATATGTAGAGTAATTATATAGTCATTTTAATACGTTATCATTTCTACACCATCGTTTGGGAGGATGCAGCAGAAATTTGAACATTTTTGAAGGGGGGATGAGAATTATTAGAACTGTAATGAAAATGATTGGCACTCATGACACACAAGAAACTACAAACACAGCTTTCGGGAAAACGCTAACAGCTCAGAATGCTACACACTTTCATCTTATGTCTGTTGCCATGACAGCCTACATGCAGTTGTATAGCTGCTGTCATTACCGCTGTAGTACCTACTGTAACGTTTGATGTCATGACATGACATGACACTAATTGTGCTGGTGTTTTCTTCCCCACTAATGCTCACGTTAGCGTATGTTCATGACAGCTGTTATAACTTGTCGTCAGAGAGATCTGTCATAATGCTCGATGACTTTAAAACGTTCTCATTTACTAATGGGGCTTTTCTCAGCATGAAGAAGTCCGATATCCTTAAATTTAGACCGTCATGACCGCTCATTACACCTGCCATGAGAGATTTATAATATAATATGATCACGTGGCAGGCTGATGACACAAGGCTCTGGGTAAGTGTTTCCAAATGGAATGGGAGTAGAAATAAGAATTGTACCATTATATATATATATATATATATATATATATATATATATATATATATATATATATGTATATATATATATATATATATACTTTCTTCAAATGAACTGTAAATCATTTAATAAACTAATAAACTAACAAACAAATAAATAAATAAGATTCGTCTCTTGTGTCATTGTTTTATTAGTTCACTCTAGAGGTGCTGTTTTTGTCTTTTCTGGTGAAGCAGCAAGGAACAAACCAGCTAATCTCATCTTGCTGTCAGGAGAAGACTGATATGTGATCATAAACCCTCCATCATCCAAGCTGGGAAATATTCCTCTGGTGAGACACATCAGAAAGAAGACGACTTGGATCTGAGGTGGTTGGTGAACAGAGAGAGAGAGAGAGAGAGAGAGAGAGAGAGAGAAGTAGGATCCTCCTCCACTCGCTAGACTCTTCCTTCTCTCTCCCACAGCGGCCATCTGTCCCTCTGAGTCGCCAATACACACACACACACACACACACACACACACACACACACACTTGGTGTTTTGTTTTGTCCCCTGATTGAGGAGGATTAAGTCCAGTCTAGTTGGGTCACATGACCACAACCATATGACACTGGCACTGGCAGCACTCATGTGACAGGACACATCGATACTCACACACACACACACACACACACACACACACCATTATAAACACTGGGTTATGCCAGAACACACAAAGTTTCATGACTTTTGAAAAAAGAAAAATGAACATTTAAAATCACCAGACGCTATGTCTGTGCATATGTTTATGATTTTCCTTTTGCAGGCTTGAGGGGATTTTTTTTTTTTTAATTCTGCACGCCAAACACAGGTGTGTTTAACAGCTGCACAAGTTAATGACAGTCACATGATTAAAGTTAAAAAAAATTGAGCTGAAACTCACTTAAACTCACAAACTGTGCTCTTTAATTACAACATAAACAGAGCAGCATGAAACGCGATGGCTAGCTGCTAGCTATTTGTCTTTACGCATTAATCACTACACAGCGAGCCTCTCTCTATTGAAGAGTCTTGCTCTTCAGCGCAGCATGACTGAGTGGACAGCAAGTGCTAATTAAAGGGAATTTATAGCATTGCTACACATTGTTGGGTGGAGACGGCGCACGGCTACACCTTTCCCCCCTGTGAGTACGTAGCCACTGCTGCGCAACAAAGACAGAAACGCTTGCTGGGAGACCAGGAATTACCATGACGATGGGGTCGCGACCCATGACCCATCAGGGCTTATGAAGAGCCTGGGTCATCCGCAAAGCAAAACGTGTCAGGAGGAGAAATTATTCTGTGTCAGGAGGAGTTCCCTGTGAAAAATGGATCCATAATGTAAACATCTGAAGAGCAAGAAGACGTTCTTC
Organism: Ictalurus furcatus; assembly: GCF_023375685.1. NCBI lineage: Eukaryota > Metazoa > Chordata > Actinopteri > Siluriformes > Ictaluridae > Ictalurus > Ictalurus furcatus. The sequence goes on from NC_071266.1 coordinate 23,939,924, forward strand.
TAGACTTTCTTCTAGATGTTCTTCTGTGCATGCGTGCTCTGCAGGAAGAGTCTGAACGTTCTTTCCTTATTCAGGATGTTGGCCCTCTGGTCAGTCTGTGACCAGAGAACTAACAGCGTCCAGGGTTGTTGTTGTCCTACAGAAACACTATATCTACTGGACATCGGTTCAAGTAAGACAGAACTCCAGTGAGTGGAGATTTCCCATCTTCGGCTTGATGGAGATGTACAGCAGCGATGGTGATGATGTTAGACAGCTGCACGCCACCTTTCAGTCAACTCTTATAGAAAAAGATTCAAGGCTGAGGGGGTGTGATGTGGCTCCACGAGACTGGAGTTACTGTTACCACCTTTAAGTTATTTCTTTTCCAATAAGAGCACGTTCTGAAGTATTTTATTCCTCGTACACAGTCCCCTCTGAGAGTATTGGAACAGCAAGGCCAATTCTTTTGCTTGTGCTGTACACTGAAGACATTTGGGTTTGAGATCAATATGAGATGATAGATAAGGATTTCAGCTTTCACTGCCTGATATTTACATCTGGATTTTCATCTGAACCTTTATCCATTTAAGCGCTCATCTTCAACAAAAAGTTAACATTTACCAGGTCGTCTAACCCTCAAGGTCACTTTACAATAAAGTACATCACTATCCCATCACTACTCCTACTACTACTTCTACTACTACTACTACTACTAATAATAATAATCCCTTCACCACCACTACTACTACTACTAATAATAATAATCCCATCACTACTACTACTACTACTACTACTACTACTAATAATAATAATAATCCCATCACTACTACCACTACTACTACTACTACTACTACTACTACTACTACTACTACTAATAATAATCCCTTCACCACTACTACTACTACTACTACTACTACTAATAATAATCCCATCACTACTACCACTACTACTACTACTACTACTACTACTACTAATAATAATAATAATCCCTTCACCACTACTACTACTACTACTACTACTACTACTACTACTACTAATAATAATAATAATCCCTTCACCACTACTACTACTACTACTACTACTAATAATAATAATAATCCCATCACTACTACCACTACTACTACTACTACTACTACTACTAATAATAATAATAATAATCCCTTCACCACTACTACTACTACTACTACTAATAATAATAATAATCCCATCACTACTACCACTACTACTACTACTACTACTACTACTAATAATAATAATAATAATCCCTTCACCACTACTACTACTACTACTACTACTACTACTAATAATAATAATCCCATCACTACTCCTCCTACTAATAATAATAATAGTCCCATCACTACTACTACTACTACTAATAATAATAATCCCATCACCACCACCACCACTACTACTACTACTACTACTACTACTACTACTAATAATAATCCCATCACCACCACCACCACCACTACTACTACTACTACTACTACTACTACTACTACTACTACTAATAATAATCCCATCACCACCACCACCACCACTACTACTACTACTACTACTAATAATAATAATAGCAATCCCATCACTACTCCTACTACTACTACTACTAATAATAATAATCCCATCACTATTCCTACTACTACTACTACTAATAATAATAATAATCCCATCACTACTACTACTACTACTACTACTAATAATAATAATAATCCCATCACCACCACCACCACTACTACTATTACTACTACTACTACTACTACTACTAATAATAATAATCCCATCACTATTCCTACTACTACTACTAATAATAATCCCATCACTACTACTACTACTACTACTACTACTAATAATAATAATCCCATCACCACCACCACCACTACTACTACTACTACTACTACTACTACTAATAATAATAATAATCCCATCACCACCACCACCACCACCACTACTACTACTACTACTACTACTACTACTAATAATAATCCCATCACTATTCCTACTACTACTACTACTAATAATAATAATAATCCCATCACTACTACTACTACTACTACTACTACTAATAATAATAATCCCATCACCACCACCACCACTACTACTACTACTACTACTACTACTAATAATAATAATAATAATAATAATCCCATCACTATTCCTACTACTACTAATAATAATAATCCCATCACTACTACTACTACTACTACTACTACTACTACTAATAATCCCATCACCACCACCACCACTACTACTACTACTACTACTACTACTACTACTACTAATAATAATAATAATAATCCCATCACTATTCCTACTACTACTAATAATAATAATCCCATCACTACTACTACTACTACTACTACTACTACTACTAATAATCCCATCACCACCACCACCACTACTACTACTACTACTACTACTACTACTACTAATAATAATCCCATCACCACCACCACCACTACTACTACTACTACTACTACTACTAATAATAATAATAATAATAATCCCATCACCACCACCACCACCACCACTACTACTACTACTACTACTAATAATAATAATAATAATAATAATCCCATCACCACCACCACCACCACCACCACTACTACTACTACTACTACTACTACTACTAATAATAATAATAATAATCCCATCACCACCACCACCACCACCACCACTACTACTACTACTACTAATAATAATAATAATCCCATCACCACCACCACCACCACCACCACCACTACTACTACTACTACTACTACTACTACTAATAATAATAATAATCCCATCACTATTCCTACTACTACTACTACTACTAATAATAATAATCCCATCACTACTACTACTACTACTACTACTACTACTAATAATAATAATCCCATCACCACCACCACTACTACTACTACTACTACTACTACTACTACTAATAATAATAATAATCCCATCACCACCACCACCACTACTACTACTACTACTACTACTACTAATAATAATAATAATCCCATCACCACTACCACCACCACTACTACTACTACTACTACTACTACTACTACTACTACTACTACTAATAATCCCATCACCACCACCACCACCACCACTACTACTACTACTACTACTACTACTAATAATAATAATAATAATCCCATCACCACCACCACCACCACCACCACCACCACTACTACTACTACTACTACTACTACTAATAATAATAATCCCATCACTATTCCTACTACTACTACTACTACTAATAATAATAATCCCATCACTACTACTACTACTACTACTACTAATAATAATAATAATCCCATCACCACCACCACCACCACCACCACTACTACTACTACTACTACTACTACTACTACTACTAATAATAATAATCCCATCACCACCACCACCACTACTACTACTACTACTACTACTACTACTACTACTAATAATAATAATAATCCCATCACCACCACCACCACCACCACCACCACTACTACTACTACTCCTCCTACTACTACTACTACTAATAATAATAATCCCATCACTACTACTACTACTACTACTACTACTACTAATAATAATAATAATCCCTTCACCACCACTACTACTACTACTAATAATAATAATCCCATCACTACTACTACTACTACTACTACTAATAATAATCCCATCACCACCACCACCACCACTACTACTACTACTACTACTACTACTAATAATAATAATAATAGCAATCCCATCACTACTCCTCCTACTACTACTACTAATAATAATAATCCCATCACTACTACTCCTACTACTACTACTACTACTACTAATAATAATAATCCCATCACTACTCCTACTACTACTACTACTAATAATAATAATCCCATCACTACTACTCCTACTACTACTACTACTACTACTAATAATAATAATCCCATCACTACTCCTACTACTACTACTACTAATAATAATAATCCCATCACTACTACTCCTACTACTACTACTACTACTAATAATAATCCCATCACTATTCCTACTACTACTACTACTACTACTAATAATAATCCCATCACTACTACTACTACTACTACTAATAATAATAATAATAATCCCATCACCACCACCACCACCACCACCACCACTACTACTACTACTACTACTACTACTACTAATAATAATAATAGCAATCCCATCACTACTCCTACTACTACTACTACTAATAATAATAATCCCATCACTACTACTACTACTACTACTACTACTACTACTACTACTACTACTAATAATAATAATGCATGCCAAACTCATTTTAATTACATTTCCTTGATATCATATTTGATATCAATGTTGAGAACTGAATATAATACAATGCACAAATGCTGGTACCTTTGAAGAAAGAGGGTCCTTAATTTTAATTGAACCCCTTACCTACGACCATAAAAATGACTCGATTATAAATACAGCACTGGCACTATATATTTATCTTGCTGTTTACTTACAGGAAGAAAAAAAAAAAAAAAACAGTCCAGATGTAACAAACTGGAGTCCACTAATTAGCCCAATGTCTGTAGTTCTGTAGTTTCATGGGAAAAAGAAGCAGCGCTCATGATAAGGTCATCTGTCAATCAAACCCTCATCTGTTACCTCGGAGTTATGGAGGAGTAAAACCAAAGAAATCCCATCCATCGCCCATGTCATTTCAATAATCATGAGGGACAACAGTCCTGCATCACTGACCTGTTTAATGAAGTGAAAAAGCAAGCTTTTATATTAAGCACTGATGCATTGTGTCTCATGTGGTGCATCCAGGGTTGTTGTTGTCCTACAACAACACTATTTCTATTGGACATCGGTTCAATTAAGACAGAACTCAACAGAGTGGAGATTTCCATCTCCGGTTTGACGGAGATATACAGTAAATCCCATCATGAGATAATGGTGACGATGTTATATAGCTTCACACCACCTTTCAGTCAACTCTTATAGAAAAAAGAATGAATGATGAGATGGTGTGATGTGGCTCCATGTGACTGGAGTTAACGTTACCACCTTAAAGTGCACCTATTATGCTTTTTTCAAATACTCCCTTTCATGTAGTGTGTTATATACGGAGCTCTTTGTGAACGTAAAAAGTCTGCAAAGTTTCAAAAATCAAAGCGCACGACAAATGGCATTATCGACTCCCAAAAGAAGGAACCGATTCTGAACAGCTGAAACGATTCGTTAGTGATTCCAGACTTTACTTCCCGTACTAACCAACGTAACAAAAAGCCCCGCCTCCGGTCTTCACCGGCTGCTCGCTGACAGCGGTAGACCAATCACGACAGACTGGCACATCTGACCAATCAGAGCAGAGTATGCTCTCTGAAAGGAGGAGTTCAGAACGAGTCCTTTAGAACGAATCATTTAACGAGTCGTTTGTGACACTGCGGGAAAAAAAAAGGTAACGCTGCAGTTTAAATTATGAGCACGTCAAAGTGTTTTTTGACCTCGGATGCACCTAAATCTAACGTATGAGACCTTAGGCATGTTTCAAAACCATAACAGGTGCTCTTTAAAGTTATTTATTTTCCAATAACAGCGGTCACATCCTGAAGCATTTTACTCCTCGTACACTACAGCAATTTGCAAATGACTGCAGTTTTATATGAATCAAAAAACAACACGTCGTGCTTTTTATCCCTTTCTGTTTACGTCCGTGTGATGTCATAGCAGCTATACGCAGTCGTTCCCTCTCCAGCCTCTCTTTTTCCTAGTTAGTAAGACATGTCCCGAAACGTATAAACTCATCTCTCCTGAAGACGTCACTGTGGCAGAAACCTGTCTGATACAAAGCGCTGACACTGGAGACTCCTTCCATAAATTTCACATAAATGCCACTGTACAGAAAACTCGTTTGTTAAATAACACGTTTCTTGTTGTTGTTGTTGTTGTTGTTTAATAAATAAATAAATAAATAATCTCTTTATGAGTAGCTCTAGATAATGCCATGTAAGCTCCTGGGATTGAGCTGTTACTATAGAAACGCTAACGTATTAGAACTAGCGCATTAATATAATGATGCAGATGGAACGATTCGATGAATCGATTCTTCGTCAGTTGAATCTCAGGATGAAATCTCACGCTTTTCATGAATGTTCCGTGATCAAATGTGCACGTTCGCTGTCTTATCGGATCACCGGCGCCTGTAGCTGGCGCTAATATCGCAGACCGATGCTTGTTGAATCACGATTCTGTACACACCGACTTGTTGGCTCATTGTGACCACTTTTTATTTATTATATATTTTTTTTAGGTTTAAGCAGACAATAAAATGCGACTTGGCTAGTTTCTAACTTACACGCTGCGCCCTCGCCTGCACCTCACATGCCGTCTGAGCTGGTCTTACAGGTATTTCTCCAATCGAACCGAGATTATGTTCCTAACTACTGCGCTTCTTTGAATAGAAGCGTTTGACTAAACGATTAAATAAGGAGAATGAAACATAATATCGCTAATCACACTTGTGATAAAGCGGAAGGCTTTGATTCGTGTCCTTCAACAGCTCGCTTTTGTGAGCAAGACGGCGGAAAAAAAAACAATGCGGTAAAAGATGAAGATCAATCACGCTGAAGATGAAAGCAGTGAAAGGAAAACAGACACACACTCTGTCTCGAATTTGCGGGATATATGCATCTCTCATGCTTTTAATTCACATGTGTGTGTGTGTGTGTGTGTGTGTGTGTGTGTGTGTGTGTGCGCCTCTCCAGCGTTCTGCAAGTGCATTTTCTCCCTCATTGTAAGCACATTTGTCTGTAATTACATGTGCAAGAGTAAGAGAGAGAGAGAGAAAGCAAGAGAAAGACAAAGAGTGAGAAAGAGAGTGAGAGAATGAGACAAGGGGCTGGTTCTAATTTTGTTGTCAAACAGTAGTGAGTGTGTAGCACTGAGAGAGAGAGAGAGCGCGAGAGAGAGAGAGAGAGAGAGAGAGAGAGAGAGAGAGAGAGGAGGAAACCTGTGCTGGGTCGGCTATAATAACTGTGAAAAATCTCATTAATTCAGTCGGCTCAGCCGCTAAGTCCTTGTATTGTCACTTCTCCCAGGGCCCTTTTCACGGCCTAACTAGCGTCATCTCCATGGCGACGGAGGAGAAATGCTTTGCATGTCCCCTCGAATTCTTTTTTGTCATTGTTCCTGACAAAGCTTGACAAACCGCATGTGACTCGAAGGGCTTCTCTGGTGGCTGCGTGACTATTCAAACTCACGCCGAAAGCGGCGGCCATATCGATTTTTAATAAAGCAGGCTGGCGCTCTTCGGCGTGTCCCTGCTCACTTTGTAAGTCTCGACAGGAAGCAGGGACAGGCTTTTCCTTTCACATTACACACACTCTACAACACTGCTCACACCCACTCTGACCTCAGTGCGCAGCGCCAAAGCTCTTCACTCAATATCCTTCTTTACAGCGTCACTGAGAGACAAGCGGAAGTCCAGCATGAGCAGAACACCCCGGACAGTCAGCTTCGTCCCTCAGAGTGAGGAGTGAGGGGGAGACAAACAGGATGAGGAGCGCTGTTATCGGAAAACCATCAACAACTGGAGTTCATTAGTGTCCTGCAGCAGCATGTCCCCAAGTGTTTTACTCCTCTTACACAAACGAGAATTTACCAATTACAATTTTTATTTATTAAAACATGATACGCCCTCATTCCCTAACTCCCTCACCCCCTCACTCCCTAACTCCCTCACTCCCTAACCCCCTCACCCCCTCACTCCCTAACTTCCTAACTCCCTCACTCCCTCACCTCCTAACTCCCTCACTCCCTAACTCCCTAACTCCCTCACTCCCTCACTCCCTAACTCCCTCACTCCCTAACTCCCTCACTCCCTAACTCCCTCACCCCCTCACTCCCTAACTCCCTAACTCCCTCACTCCCTAACCCCCTCACCCCCTCACTCCCTAACCTCCTAACTCCCTCACTCCCTAACCTCCTAACTCCCTAACCTCCTAACTCCCTCACTCCCTCACTCCCTAACCCCCTCACCCCCTCACTCCCTAACTTCCTAACTCCCTCACTCCCTCACCTCCTAACTCCCTCACTCCCTAACCTCCTAACTCCCTCACCCCATCACTCCCTAACCTCCTAACTCCCTCACCCCCTAACCCCCTCAACTCCTCACTCCCTAACCTCCTAACTCCCTCACTCCCTCACTCCCTAACCTCCTAACTCCCTCACCCCCTCACTCCCTCACTCCCTCACTCCCTAACCCCCTCACCCCCTCACTCCCTAACTTCCTAACTCCCTCACTCCCTCACCTCCTAACTCCCTCACTCCCTAACCTCCTAACTCCCTCACCCCATCACTCCCTAACCTCCTAACTCCCTCACCCCCTAACCCCCTCAACTCCTCACTCCCTAACCTCCTAACTCCCTCACTCCCTCACTCCCTAACCTCCTAACTCCCTCACCCCATCACTCCCTAACCTCCTCACCCCATCACGCCCTAACCTCCTAACTCCCTCACCCCCTAACCCCCTCAACTCCGCACTCCCTCACCTCCTAACTCCCTCACTCCCTAACCTCCTAACTCCCTCACTCCCTAACCTCCTAACTCCCTCACTCCCTAACCCCCTCAACTCCGCACTCCCTCACCTCCTCACTCCCTCACCCCATAACTCCCTCACTCCCTCACTTCCTCACTCCCTCACTCCCTCACACCCTCACTTCCTCACTCCCTAACTCCCTCATTTTCTCACTCCCTAGCCCTCTCACTCCCTAACTCCCTCATTTCCTCACTCCCTAACCTCTCACTCCCTAACTCCCTCATTTCCTCACTCCCTAACCTCTCACTCCCTAACTCCCTCGCTTCCTCACTCCTTTTTTCCTCACTCCCTAACTCCCTCACGCCCTCATTTCCTCACTCCCTAACTCTCTCACTCCCTGACTCCCTCACGCCCTCATTTCCTCATTCCCTAACCCTTTCACTCCCTCACTTCTTCATTCCCTGACTCCCCCACTTCCTCACTCTCTGACTCCCATTACTCCCTCAAACCCTAACTCCCTCACTTCCTAGCTACCTCACTCCCTAACCGCCTTGCTCCCTAACTCCCTAATTCCCTTACTCCCTCCATAACTCCCTTGCCCCCTAACTCCATCACTCGCTAATTTTCTTGCTCCCTAATAACTCCCTAATCCCCTAGCTTTCTCATTTCTTCTGTATTTGTTATAGCCCTTAGTCGCAGGTTCGAAGTTTGAAGTTCTCCTAATTTCCTGCTTTAAGTGTCCGTCCAACCCCTGGTCCGTATCTTCTCCCGTGTTTTGGATTAACAGTGGCAACAGATTCGCAATAGGTTGCAGTGTTGCATGGAAAAAGCAGCATAAATAAATAAATTAATAACAAATGCATATGGAACAGCCTCGAAACAAACTGATGTCTGGGTCCTGAATATGATCAAATATGATTCAAACCTAAAGTCTAAAGGATTTATCTCTTAAATTGTCACCACCTTAGAGTTAATTTCTTGCAAAAACAAACTAAGTTATGATGTTTAATAATATCTAGAGTTACTGCAGTTTAATCACGATTCATGTTCCACGGTTCCAGGCTGTTTAAGAAGCGACTGGTCTAAATTTACGACAACTAATCACATTAAATAGATCTATAATCCTATCAAATCTACATATGGAGCTGATTTAAGCGATCAGAGTTCCTCCAAGGCTAATTAATCTATATCAACTTTAATTAATCAGAATGAACCTCAGGCTGTTCCTTAATGCTAATCATAGTGTGTGTAGGTGTGTGTATGAGTGTGTAAGAGTGGATGTGAGAAGAGAAGACAAGCAATACATCATTGCAAATCACTTAAAAAAAAAAAAAAAAAAAAGCACAGTGCTTCCTCTTTGAAATGCAAATAAACAGCACGGAGAGAGAGTTACACACACACACACACACACACACACACACACACACACATGCACACAGAGAGAGAGAGAGAGAGAGAGAGACAGACATGGAAATAGAGAGAGTGAGACAGAGAGAGAGAGAGAGAGAGAGACAGACATGGAAATAGAGAGAGTGAGACAGAGAGAGAGAGAGAGACAGACATGGAAATAGAGAGAGTGAGAGAGAGAGAGAGAGAGAGAGAGAGAGTGAGATACAGAGAGAGAAAAACATGGTGATAGAGAGAGAGAAACATGGCTATAGAGAGAGAGAGAGAGAGAGAAACATGGTGATAGAGAGAGAGAGAGAGAGAGAGAGAGAGAGAGAGAGAGAGAAACATGGTGATAGAGAGAGAGAGAGAAACATGGCGAGAGAGAGAGAGAGAGAGAGAGAGAGAGGGAGAGAGAAAAACATGGCGAGAGAGGGATAGAGAGAGAGAGAAACATGGCGATAGAGAGAGAGAGAGAGAGAGACATGGCGATAGAGAGAGAGAGAGAGAGAAACATGGCGAGAGAGAGATAGAGAGAGAGAGAAACATGGCGATAGAGAGAGAGAGAGAGAGAGACATGGCGATAGAGAGAGAGAGAGAGAGAAACATGGTGAGAGAGAGATAGAGAGAGAGAGAAACATGGCGATAGAGAGAGAGAGAGAGAGAAACATGGCGATAGAGAGAGAGAGAAAGAGAGAGAGAGAGAAACATGGTGATAGAGAGAGAGAGAAACATGGTGGTAGAGATAGAGAGAGAAACATGGTGATAGAGAGAGAGAGAGAGAGAGAGAAACATGGCGATAGAGAGAGAGAGAGAGAAACATGGCGATAGAGAGAGAGAGAAAGAGAGAGAGAGAGAAACATGGTGGTAGAGATAGAGAGAGAAACATGGTGATAGAGAGAGAGAATGAGGGAGAGAGAGAGAGAGAAACATGGCGATAGAGAGAGAGAGAAAGAGAGAGAGAGAGAAACATGGTGGTAGAGATAGAGAGAGAAACATGGTGATAGAGAGAGAGAATGAGGGAGAGAGAGAGAGAGAAACATGGCGATAGAGAGAGAGAGAGAGAGAGAGAGAGAGAGAGAGAGAGAGCGTAATTAACCTTTGACGTACGTAATGATATCTGTCCCAGCTTGAAATGAAGTGGGCCACCCAGCACCCGGGTCACGTTCTAACCCTCATCAAACATTTACATCAGCGCATATTATTTAAGGCGGAACAGAGCTCTGCGGTTTACGTAATGACACGTGTAATTTTATCAAAACTGGTCCTGAAGGCTCCAGCGAGTCCCCCACCACAAGCACGACCCCCTCCCCAAAGCCTCAAAACCAAACTGCAACCCAGGAATGCCTTCCATTATCCCCGATACATGTACCTCAGCAGCCCTGTTACACCCCGCCACCACTAATCCCGCTCCCCTCAAGTGAACACTTCCACATTATTTCACACATTACGCTGCCACTACTGAGAGAACAACTCCACATCCGTAGAGCTTCCAGATGGAGGAAAAACCAAAAGTATACCTGAATAAATAGAAACAATGCTAGAATAGAACTCCAATGAAATACATATTTGTGTATCAATAAATCAATCAATCAATAAATAAATAAATAGTAACAAGGCTAAACAAAATCAACAAAGCTTAATTTATGTTTTTGAATGTTACTTTTATTTCTTTTATTATTATTTTTTTTTTACAATTTGATATATATAAAAATATGTACACACACACACACACACACACACTGATTTATAATGAAAGACTTTTATCTGGAATGCTGCAGTTTTTACTACACCTATTATTATTATTATTATTATTATTATTATTATTATTATTATTATTATTCCTGACGTGATCTTTTCTGCAGTTTATATGTCAGTGTGTCTAAGCCCGAGTGTATCATTCACATCGTTTTTATTTTTATGTATAAAGCACGTGAGTGATTTGTTCAGGACTTTGCTCTCCTTTCTCGCCTGTGTGTATATAAAGTATGCAGTGTATCACATCATCGTATTCTCCCTCACTGCTGTTTAAAAGAATTGCTTCTGGTGACCGGATTGGAAAATCAAACCCCACAAATAAGTTCCTGCTTCATATTAGAGACGTGTGCAGCGTAATGTAGGAGGTACGGGGAGGACGTGATGAACGCTGCTCGCTCTCCACTCTTCCTCCATTAACTGTTTTCTTCTCACAAAGCAGTCGGACTCTTCAAGTGTAATGACTTCCAGAGATGCCTAAAAGTCCCTGAAACCCCGCCCCTCATCTCCCTCATCTCCATCCGGTCACTTCTGTGTTTTTATTTCTTCCTCCCATTCCGTACTGCACAATCTCTCTCTCTCTCTCTCTCTCTCTCTCTCTCACTGTCTCTCCTTCTCTCTCTCTCACTGTCTCTCTCTCTCTCACTGTCTCTCTCACTGTCTCTCTCTCTCTCACTGTCTCTCTCACTGTCTCTCTCTCTCTCTCTCTCTCTCACTGTCTCTCCTTCTCTCTCTCTCACTGTCTCTCTCTCTCTCACTGTCTCTCTCACTGTCTCTCTCTCTCTCTCTCACTGTCTCTCCTTCTCTCTCTCTCACTGTCTCTCTCTCTCTCACTGTCTCTCTCACTGTCTCTCTCTCTCTCTCTCTCTCTCTCTCACTGTCTCTCTCTCTCTCTCACTGTCTCTCTCTCTCTCTCTCTCTCTCACTGTCTCTCTCTCTCTCTCACTGTCTCTCCTTCTCTCTCTCTCTCTCTCTCTCTCTCTCTCTCTCACTGTCTCTCTCTCTCTCACTGTCTCTCTCACTGTCTCTCTCTCTCTCACTGTCTCTCTCACTGTCTCTCTCTCTCTCTCACTGTCTCTCTCTCTCTCTCTCTCTCACTGTCTCTCCTTCTCTCTCTCTCACTGTCTCTCTCTCTCTCACTGTCTCTCTCACTGTCTCTCTCTCTCTCTCTCACTGTCTCTCCTTCTCTCTCTCTCACTGTCTCTCTCTCTCTCACTGTCTCTCTCTCTCTCTCACTGTCTCTCTCTCTCTCTCACTGTCTCTCTCTCTCTCTCTCTCTCTCTCTCACTGTCTCTCTCTCTCTCTCACTGTCTCTCCTTCTCTCTCTCTCTCTCTCTCTCTCTCTCTCTCTCTCACTGTCTCTCTCTCTCTCACTGTCTCTCTCACTGTCTCTCTCTCTCTCACTGTCTCTCTCACTGTCTCTCTCTCTCTCTCTCTCACTGTCTCTCACTGTCTCTCTCTCTCTCTCACTGTCTCTCCCTCTCTCTCTCTCTCACTGTCTCTCTCTCTCTCTCTCTCTCTCACTGTCTCTCTCTCTCACTGTCTCTCTCTCTCACTGTCTCTCTCTCTCTCTCTCTCTCTCACTGTCTCTCTCTCTCACTGTCTCTCTCTCTCACTGTCTCTCTCACTGTCTCTCTCTCTCTCTCTCTCTCTCTCACTGTCTCTCTCTCTCTCTCACTGTCTCTCCCTCTCTCTCTCTCTCTCACTGTCTCTCTCTCTCTCTCTCTCTCACTGTCTCTCTCTCTCTCACTGTCTCTCCTTCTCTCTCTCTCTCTCTCTCTCTCGCTCTCTCACTGTCTCTCTCTCACTGTCTCTCACTGTCTCTCCTTCTCTCTCTCTCTCTCATTGTCTCTCCTTCTCTCTCTCTCTCTCTCTCTCTCTCACTGTCTCTCTCTCTCTCTCACTGTCTCTCCTTCTCTCTCTCTCTCTCACGCTCTCTCACTGTCTCTCTCTCACTGTCTCTCACTGTCTCTCACTGTCTCTCCTTCTCTCTCTCTCTCTCATTGTCTCTCCTTCTCTCTCTCTCTCTCTCACTCTTTCTCTCTCTCCCTCTCTCTCTCATGCGCTTTCTCTCTCTCGTGCGCTCTCTCTCTCTCGATCACTCTCTCTCGCTCACTCTCTTTCTCTCTCTCCTTCTCTCTCTCTCTCTCTCTCTCTCTCTCTCTCCCTTACTCTCTCTATCACTCTCCCTCTCTCTCTCTCTCTCTCATGCACTCTCTTTCTCTCTCTCTCTCTCTCACTGTCTCTCTCACACTCTCTCTCTCTCACACACTCTCTCTCTCTCTCTCCTTCTCTCTCTCTCTCTCTCTCTCTCTCTCTCTCTCTCTGCGCATGTGCGATGGAAGAGTGAGCGTGGTGTGTAGAGCGCGTGAGAGTGGTTTGTCGTCTTGCCAAAGTTTTTTCGCGAGTTTGTCCCTTTTTCTTTTCTTTCATTTAAATGATTAAATGTCTAGTTATTGAGATAGCGGTGGTCGGTGAAAGTTGAGAGTGGGAGTGAGTGAGCGGGACGCCATGGCCTCCGAGGCCGGAGAGGAGACGCTGTCTCTCCGCCATGGCGTCAGGTGTGTACCGGAGAATGGAGAACAGGTGGAGGAGGTTCTGCTGGCGGTGGGAGAGCAGGTCTGGTGTGAGAACATCTACTCCGCCTCCCGAATGATCAAAGCGGTGGTGATTTTCCTAAAGAAAGAAATATTCGCCAACACGCTGTGTGAAAGTGGAATATGGCTAAACGGTGTCATGCTACACGTCACCCCTCTTTCTGCCCCTGCGACACGGGTCGTTGTTCCTAACGTCCCCCCCTTCATTAAAGACGAGCTGATCATGAAGGATCTGGCCCGCTTCGGGAAGTTCGTCGGCCCCATGACGGATATCCGTGTGGGGAGATCGGACATAAACGGCCCACGCAGAGCGGCGCAACCGGGGAGCTCCGGGGGAGACACGGCCAGGGTACAGCAGCAGCGGCGCAGAGACAGCCAGCGGGGGGACACCGGAGAACAGGAGCCTGGGGCAGATGGGGGTAACGACACACAGAGGTCACAGCAGGATGAGGTCAGTGACGAACACACCACTACTGAAATGATCACAGCACCCAGTGACGGCACCGACACCCGCGTCCATGATAGCAATGAATCCAACACTGCAGACAGCGTCCAAAACAAACCCTACACCGCTATCGCTGTCGGAGACGGTGACTCTGCTCGTACTAAAAACCACTTCCCGGAAAGAGAAAAACTCATAAAAGCGGTTACGCACACAACAACCGGTGAGAATCTGAACGTGCCGTCACCAAACAGACGTTTCAGACTGAGGATGTGGGCAGCGGACGCGAGGAGAGAGGAGGAGAGTGAAGCGGGATCGGGTAACCCGCCTACTCCCACTCTCTCAGAACCACCTGAAGAGCCGTCCACCACAGAGCAGTGAAACCGGGTTCTTCAATTAACAAAAAGAAAACGTGACGTCTTGCTGACAAATCATTACTCGGACAGGAAAATAATTCATTAAATCGGTACAACGAGCAGTAAAAAGTGAAACCCTGGGCATGCTGTCACCACGGAGACGGGCCAGACTGAGGAAACGGACATTAGTCCCGCAAAGTGCCGTAACATAAAGACTTCTCGCTCACTACATGACCACAGTGGACTTGTAGTGAATTTGGAAAGTTTTGGGGGTTTTGAGTTGAGGGTGTGGGTGGGGGGCTGAGGGGTTCTTTTCTTCTTCCTTCTTCTTCCTCTTTTTTTCTCTTCTTTTCTTAAATGGAAATAATATTTTAAAAATGTAAATATGAAAATATTTTTAAAAATTGGATGCAATAAAGGTGTCTTAAAAGTCAAAGTCTCCCTCTCTCTCTCATGCACTCTCTCTCTCTCTCTCTCTCTCTCACTCTCTCTCTCTCACTGTCCCTCCTTCTCTCTCTCACTCTCTCTCTATCACTCTCTCTCTCTTTCACTATGTTTCTCTCTCTCTGTATCTCACTCTCTCTGTATCTCACACTTTCTCTCCCTCTATTGCCATCTCTCTCTCTCTCTTTCTCTCTCTCTCTGTATCGCCATGTTTCTCTCTCTCTCTCTCTCTCTCTCTGTATCGCCATGTTTCTCTCTCTCTCTCTTTCTCTCTCTCTGTATCGCCATGTTTCTCTCTCTCTCTCTTTCTCTCTCTCTGTATCGCCATGTTTCTCTCTCTCTCTCTCTCTCACTCTCTCTCTCTCACTGTCCCTCCTTCTCTCTCTCTCACTCTCTCTCTATCACTCTCTCTCTCTTTCACTATGTTTCTCTCTCTCTGTATCTCACTCTCTCTGTATCTCACACTTTCTCTCCCTCTATTGCCATCTCTCTCTCTCTCTCTTTCTCTCTCTCTGTATCGCCATGTTTCTCTCTCTCTCTCTTTCTCTCTCTCTGTATCGCCATGTTTCTCTCTCTCTCTCTCTCACTCTCTCTCTCTCACTGTCCCTCCTTCTCTCTCTCTCTCACTCTCTCTCTATCACTCTCTCTCTCTTTCACTATGTTTCTCTCTCTCTGTATCTCACTCTCTCTGTATCTCACACTTTCTCTCCCTCTATTGCCATCTCTCTCTCTCTCTCTTTCACTATGTTTCTCTCTCTCTCTCTTTCACTATGTTTCTCTCTCTCTCTCTCTTTCTCTCTCTCTCTGTATCGCCATGTTTCTCTCTCTCTCTCTTTCTCTCTCTCTCTGTATCGCCATGTTTCTCTCTCTCTCTCTCTCTCTCTGTATCGCCATGTTTCTCTCTCTCTCTCTTTCTCTCTCTCTGTATCGCCATGTTTCTCTCTCTCTCTTTCTCTCTCTCTGTATCGCCATGTTTCTCTCTCTCTCTCTCTCTCACTCTCTCTCTCTCACTGTCCCTCCTTCTCTCTCTCTCACTCTCTCTCTATCACTCTCTCTCTCTTTCACTATGTTTCTCTCTCTCTGTATCTCACTCTCTCTGTATCTCACACTTTCTCTCCCTCTATTGCCATCTCTCTCTCTCTCTCTTTCTCTCTCTCTCTGTATCGCCATGTTTCTCTCTCTCTCTCTTTCTCTCTCTTTGTATCGCCATGTTTCTCTCTCTCTCTTTCTCTCTCTCTGTATCGCCATGTTTCTCTCTCTCTCTCTTTCTCTCTCTCTATCGCCATGTTTCTCTCTCTCTCTCTCTTTCTCTCTTTCTATCACCATGTTTTTCTCCCTCTGTATCTCACTCTTTCTCTCTCACTCACTCTCTTTCTCTCTCTCACTCCCTTTCTCTCTCCCTCTCTGTCTCTCTCTCTCTCATGCACTCTCTCTCCCCCTTTCTCTCTCCCTCTCTCTCTCCCTCTCCCTCTTTCTCTCTCTCTCTCTCTCTCTCTCTCTGGCATGTGAACTCGGTAGCTTTCATATGTCGAACAGCGACCTTCAAACACTCGTCTGTGTGAGCATTCCTGAGGTTTCTCACCTTGTTCCACGGGCTCAGCTGAAAAAAAAAAAAAGGGAGCAAAAATAAAAGTCTCCCACTCTCGCAGAAAAGCACGCGCTCTCGTTTTATACCGCGGCGCTGTCGAGTTCTCCATTCTGATCGGTCAGTTCATTTTCTATAACAGCAGCTCTGATAGCAATTCAAATCACACATTTATATTAACGCGCTCATTCGAATACGTCATCGTTTCTATAGCAACAGCTAATTCACAGGGATGCAAAACGCATAGAGACAATTATTTAGCCTTTATGGAAGGAGTCTCCAGTGCCAGAGGACTTTCCGGTTTCTCATTATCATGACAAAAATCATGATTTTTTTTTGCCTGAGTAACTTAAAGAGCGAACAAAGAGACACTTTCGGATCATTTGGCCTCAAGCCGAAGCTGATATTTTCGAAACGCTTGCATTGAAGCACTACTTCGCACTTTATAAAGCTGCTTAAACTCGTGTACGTGTATAGAATTAAATCAAATTACATTTCAGTTTCACCAAATCCAACTGTTAGAGTGGTGAGAAACTGACTTCCTTGAAATCGCAACACAAATATTCATTATTTAATTATTTAAATGGATGGAGAAGCCCTTTCAGTGGCAGGTGGGTCAGTCAAGTGGCCAATATCTGCAAAAAAAGAAAAAACAGAGAAAGAAGGGAGGAAAAATATCAGGCACATGTACACCTGGTCCACGTTGTTGTTGTTGTTGTTGTTGTTGTTGTTGTTGTTGTTGTTTTCAGTGTGGCCCATCTGCCAACAAATTTGTTTATTAACACAAAGGGGTTTTTTTTCACAGATATTAATGACTTTTTACTCACTCATATAAATAATTACTTGACTGTTGAGTAATTAAATATGTTTCATTCATGTTTTATTCATCGATTGTTTAACAGAATCTGACATTACCAAAAACACTACAGCAAACACTCAGCGACTGTGTGTGTGTGTGTGTGTGTGTGAGAGAGAGAGAGAGAGAGATTGAAAAAGAGAGAGAGAGAGAGAGAGAGAGAGAGTGAGAGAGAGAAAGAGAGTGAGAGAGAGAGAAACAGAGAGAGAGATTGAAAAAGAGAGAGAAAGAAAGAGAGAAAGAAAGAGAGTGAGAGGGAGAGAGTGAGAGAGAGAGAAAGAGAGAGAGTGAGAGAGAGTGAGAGAGATAGAGAGTGAGAGAGAGCGAGAGAAAGAGAGAGAAAGAGAGAGAGAGAGAGAGAAAGAGAGTGAGAGGGAGAGAGTGAAAGAGAGAGAAAGAGAGAGAGTGAGAGAGAGTGAGAGAGATAGAGAGTGAGAGAGAGCGAGAGAAAGAGAGAGAAAGAGAGAGAGAGAGAGAGAAAGAGAGTGAGAGGGAGAGAGCGAGAGAAAGTGAGAGAGAGCGAGAGAAAGAGAGAGCGAGCGAGAGAGAGAGAGAACACGTAGCTCTGTAATGAAAAGAACAGACTATCGGGGGTTTTCCTAATGCTCTGTGTAGTGCTCTCATGCACAATGGCAGCTTGAGCTCCTCCTAATCCCCTGCTCTAAGGGCTGTGAGTGCGGCAGGAGCTCCGACTCAGCACGCAGAGTTTACACACGCCAGGCAAAGAAATGCAGCAAGTACGATAAACTGCAGGAACGCACCTCACGCTATCTGTCTCGCCTCCTGGGACGAGTCGGACGTGTTAGCAGAGCACTGGGAGAGTTTTCAGCAGTCACGACTTTCTGCTGTTGTGGATAGTTCCACATGGATACCCTAAACACACGAACCTCCTGAGTGCTTCAGTGTATCATCTCACCTGGACACTGTAGATTTGAACCTAAGAACTGCTGCTGTAATCATAAAGTCTGTCCTGTGTGCTCATCCCCGGACTCATTCGCAATCCCGGGATTGAACCAAAAACAAACAAACAGTTTTCACTGGATGTAAGTGTGAACGCAAACAAACTGTTCAAGTGGGCTTCATCCTTTTCAGTGTGATTTCATAAAGCACAGAGTAAACCTAAACATTTTCAAACAGACCTGACTTCCTGTGCAGACTTCATTACTTCCTGCATGCTCCAGGAAGATATGACGTTATATAGCAGAGTTATCGAAGATCTGGGAATGACAGGAACAGCCATCCATCCATCTGTCCATCCATCCATCCACCCATCCATCCATACACCCATTCATCCATCCATCTATCCATCCATCCATCTGTCTATCCATCCATCCATCCATCTAACCATCCACCCATTCATCCATCCATCCATCTATCCATCCATCCACCCATTCATCCATCCATCTATCCATCCATCCACCCATCCATCCATCCATCCACCCATTCATCCATCCATCCATCTATCCATCCATCCATCCATCTAACCATCCACCCATTCATCCATCCATCTATCCATCCATCCATCCATACACCCATTCATCCATCCATCTATCCATCCATCCATCTAACCATCCACCCATTCATCCATCCATTCATCCATCCATCTATCCATCCATCCATCTATCCATCCACTCATCCATCCATCTATCCATCCATCCATCTATCCATCCATCCATCCATCCACCCATTCATCCATCCATCCATCTATCCATCCACCCACCTATCCATCCAACTATCCATCCATCCATCCATCCATCCATCCAAATATCCATCCATCCATCCATCCATCCATCCATCTATCCATCCACCTATCCATCCATCCAACCATCCATCAATCCATCCATCTATTTATCCATCAATCCATCCATCTATTTATCCATCTATCCATCCATCTATCCACCCACCTATCCATCCAACTATCCATCCATCCATCCATCTATCCATCCAAATATCCATCCATCCATCCATCCATCTATCCATCCATCTATCCATCCACCCATCCATCCATCCAACCATCCATCAATCCATCCATCTATTTATCCATCTATCCATCCATCTATCCATCCACCTATCCATCCATCCATCCTTCCATCAATCCATCCATCCATCCATCCATCCATCCATCCATCCATCCATCCATCCATCTATCCATCTATCTATCCATCCACCCATTCATCCATCCATCCATCTATCCATCCATCCATCTATCCATCCATCCATTTATCCATCCATACATCCTTCCACCTATCCATCCATCCATCCACCTATCCATCCACCTATCCATCCATCCATCCATCCATCCTTCCATCAATCCATCCATCAATCCATCCATCTATCCATCCATCCATCCATCCATCCATCCATCTATCCATCCATCTATCCATCCATCCATCTATCTATCTATCTATCCATCCACCCATTCATCCATCCATCCATCTATCCATCCATCCATCTATCCATCCATCCATTTATCCATCCATACATCCTTCCACCTATCCATCCATCCATCCATCTATCCATTTTCCGTACCACTTATCCTACACAGGGTCACGGGGAAGCCTGGAGCCTCTCCCAAGGAACTTGTGGCACAAGACGGGGGACACCCTGGCCGGGGTTCCAACCCATCCCAGGGCACAATCACACACATTCACACACTACAGACTACAAATTTGGAAATCAGCCTACAACACATGTCTTTGGACCGGGGGAGGAAACCGGAGAACCCGGAGGCACAGCGAGAACAAGCAGCATGTGCGATGAATCAATCTCTCGTCACCATACTCTACACACAGAACCCCAAACAGCGTCCTGACTACTCTTACAACAGACCTGCGGCGATAAAAAGAATTCGGTGGTTCATACTGATTGAAAATCCCGGCGGAATGAAACTGCACTGCGAGTGCTGTCCTGTGTAAAACCTGCGCTACAACATGTCTGAAGCAAAGTAATAAAAGACAGTAATCAGTCATTCATTCCTTTATCTCGATATATAAGCACGTGCTAAAGAGACGTACTGTACTGCAGATCAAGCAGTGAAGATGAACAGATTGGCAGGTGCTTTCCAACAGACGAGAGGAACCTGCAGGTCCCGTCCTGTCGCTCTTAGCTCCGGTGCTAATTAGTGCTAAGTTGCAGATCGGCCTGATGGGAAATGGTGCCATGAACCTGGCACGAGCGCAGAGCCTCCGAAACTTAATGAGATGCAGCACAGACAGACAGAGAGTGAGACAGGTGGAGAAGACACACACACACACACACACACACACACACACACACACACACACACACAAAATCCCTGCAGAAGTGCAGTCGAAGCAGGACATTTAAACACTGATTTATATGATACTGATTATTCATTTTTATTGTTTCTAATCGTATGCCGTCATTTTTATAGACATTTTTATAAAACCCAAAATGTTTAGTGTTTTGCTCGTTAAAACTGGAGGAATTTATTCTTTTCTTTTTATTTATTTATTTTTTTATGCAGAGAGACCTGAGGAATACATACTGCATGGATTTACATTCTAGTGATGTAAAACGCCAAAAAGACATTTTTATTTTATTGATTTATTTTAGAATTGGCTAGAATGAGTGTGTGTGTGTGTAATGGCAGCCTGCCTATAGTGACTCCTTCCCAGATCACAAACACACACACACACACACACACACACACACATAGGCTGGCATGTCCGGCCCAGGACTCCATCTGCCAGCACAAATGAGAAAAATGTGCTTTCTGTGATAACGCCTGGCCGCTGCGTGTCACAGTACTTCCTCAGGACCTGTCTGATTGTCATGGCATGACGCGTTAGGGACTAAACGGACGACGGGACGTTCTCCAATCCAACAGATCAGTCTATTTACCAGCAGGATTCCTACTGAGTGCACTAAAGGGATTCTTTTTCTAATCACAGAAAGAGTTTTTAAATAGTAAATGGTCTGCACTTATATAGCGCTTTTTTTTAACCTTAGCGGTTCTACAAAGCGTTTTGCACTGTGTCTCATTCACCCATTCACACACACCAATAGTAGCAGAGCTGCCATGCAAGACGCTAACTTGCCATCGGGAACAACTTGGGGCTCGGTGTCTTGCCGAAGGACACTTCGGCATGTGGAGTCACGTGGGCCGGGAATCGAACCGCCGACCCTACGATTAGCGGACGACCCGCTCTACCACCTGACCCACAGCCGTTAAGAGCTCTTTGTTTTTAAATGGGTTCTACGTGGAACCCCTTTCTGATAAGGAAAGGCCTTGTTGTAGAGTACCTCCACGATTTCGCGCTCGCAGAAATTAACGCAAAACCGAGCTCGAATTTTTCCATAATTACCGCAGATCTGGGAAAAGACGCATCATGTGACATCATCACCGCGCGTGTCCAGCCAAAGTTCTTCGAACACGAGTACAGCTAAAAGGTCTCATTGACCAACAAACGTCACCTCAAAATCAGTGAAATCGAATAGCACAAGTCACGTCGCAAATTTTTTTTTGGGGGGGTGGGGGGGGGGGCTTGGGGCGGGAGCTGCAGCAAAATCGAGTATTTTTGGCGGCAACAATCACAAAAAACTCTACGGAATCCGGTACGGACTGGTTGTAGCGTTCTGCCTGAGAGACAACAAGCCGTAAGCGACGCCGAATAACACACGGATTAAAAAACACGCCGATATTTAACAGAAAAAATCGATAAAAGTTGATTCGTTGGTTTGTTCGAAACATTCATGGAAGGAGTCTCCAGTGTCAGCGCTTTGTAACAGTCAGAAGTAAAACTGTAACTTTAAGACATTCCACCACAGGAAACTCTAAAAGTAAAGGGGACGATCTGAAGAAATTGATCCGGCAGAACAGAAGCGAGTGGATGAGTCGGGGATTATTTCCTCACCGATGTTAGCGAGTGAAAGAGACGATGATGGGGCTCGGGAGTCACTTTTCCCTCGGCTGATGAGACAGAGACTGATGTTAGAACACATTTTCCCAGTGTGTTCCCATCTTTACAATTGGGCAGTAATGTCATTTGTCCATACGCAACTCAGGTTATAAATGGAGAGATAGGTGCAGTGGCTGGAATGAGATCTTTATGTAAAATTTTCCCTAATTTTTTTTTACTATTAGCCAGATTTATAAATGCTTTATTTGTGATGGAGTGATGTGCGGTGCCCTCTGATGGGTTGGCTCCCCGTCCAGGGTGTCCCCCGCTTTGTTCCCCGAGTTCCCTGGGATACACTCCTGGCTTCCTACGACCTCGTGTCGCATAAGCAGTATGTAAAATGGAGGGCTGGCTGGATGGATGGATGGATGGATAAGATGATGTTTTATTGGATGGATGGATGGATGGATAGATGGACAGTTAAGTTGATGTTTTACTGGATGGATGGATGGATGGATTAATGGACAGAAAAGATGATGTTTTACTGATTGGATGGATGGATGGATGGATGGATGGACAGATAAGATGATGTTTTACTGGATGGATGGATGGATGAATGGACGGATGGATGGATGGATAGATGGACAGATAAGCTGATGTTTTACTGGATGGATGGATGGATGGATGGATGAATGAATGGACAGAAAAGATGATGTTTTACTGGATGGATGGATGGATGGATGGATGGATGGACAGATAAGATGATGTTTTACTGGATGGATGGATGGATGAGATGATGTTTTACTGGAAGGATGGATAGATGGATACATGGATGGATGGATGGATAGATAAGATGATGTTTTACTGGATGGATGGATGGATGGATGGATGGACAGATAAGATGATGTTTTACTGGATGGATGGATGGATGAGATGATGTTTTACTGGAAGGATGGATAGATGGATACATGGATGGATGGATGGATAGATAAGATGATGTTTTACTGGATGGATGGATGGATGGATGGATGGACAGATAAGATGATGTTTTACTGGATGGATGGATGGATGAGATGATGTTTTACTGGAAGGATGGATAGATGGATAGATGGATAGATGGATGGAAGGATAGATAAGATGATGTTTTACTGGATGTATGTATGTATGTATGTATGTATGTATGTATGGATGGATGGATGGATTGATGGATGGATGGATGGATGGATGGGCAAATAAGATGATGTTTTACTGGATGGATGGATGGATGGATTAATGGATGGCTGGATGGATGTATGTATGTATGGATGGATGGATGGATTGATGGATGGCTGGATGGATGGATGGATGGATAAGATGATGTTTTACTGGATGGATGGCTGGATGGATGGATGGATAGATAAGATGATGTTTTACTGGATGGATGGATGGATGGATGGATGGATAAGATGATGTTTTACTGGATGGATGGCTGGCTGGATGGATGGATAGATAAGATGATGTTTTACTGGATGGATGGATGGATGAGATGATGTTTTACTGGAAGGATGGATAGATGGATAGATGGATAGATGGATGGAAGGATAGATAAGATGATGTTTTACTGGATGTATGTATGTATGTATGTATGTATGTATGTATGGATGGATGGATGGATTGATGGATGGATGGATGGATGGATGGATGGGCAAATAAGATGATGTTTTACTGGATGGATGGATGGATGGATGGATTAATGGATGGCTGGATGGATGTATGTATGTATGGATGGATGGATGGATTGATGGATGGCTGGATGGATGGATGGATGGATAAGATGATGTTTTACTGGATGGATGGCTGGATGGATGGATGGATAGATAAGATGATGTTTTACTGGATGGATGGATGGATGGATGGATGGATAAGATGATGTTTAACTGGATAGATGGACAGATGGACAGATGGACAGATAAGATGATGTTTTACTGGATGGATGGCTGGCTGGATGGATGGACAGATAAGATGATGTTTTACTGGATGGATGGATGGATGGATGGATGGTAGATAAGATGATGTTTCACTGGATAGATAGACAGATGGACAGATAAGATGATGTTTAACTGGATGGATGGATGGATGGATGGATGGTAGATAAGATGATGTTTCACTGGATAGATAGACAGATGGACAGATAAGATGATGTTTAACTGGATGGATGGATGGATGGATGGATGGTAGATAAGATGATGTTTCACTGGATAGATAGACAGATGGACAGATAAGATGATGTTTAACTGGATGGATGGATGGATGGATGGATGGTAGATAAGATGATGTTTCACTGGATAGATAGACAGATGGACAGATAAGATGATGTTTAACTGGATGGATGGATGGATGGATGGATGGTAGATAAGATGATGTTTCACTGGATAGATAGACAGATGGACAGATAAGATGATGTTTAACTGGATGGATGGATGGATGGATGGATGGTAGATAAGATGATGTTTCACTGGATAGATAGACAGATGGACAGATAAGATGATGTTTAAATGGATGGATGGATGGATGGATTGAGCTATGTGCAAATAATTTCATTTTAGTAAAAGATGTAGTTCTCACAATTACGTAGAGTGGAAGATATAGTCATTTGAGCGTGTGATGCTGCTCCCCAGGCCGCCTCATACGCTCTGTTGTATTTTATTGTAATAATTTCGTTCACGCAACACAGCAGCGAATGAAATCTAATTCTGCATTGAACTTTTTTCCCTTGAAAGTATCGGGTCACGATCTTTCCGCCACAACCGTCTCAAATCTACTCCGCTTTCTTTTAGTCCAAACAAAATAAAAGAAAAGACAGACGACCTCCTTCAGGATCTTCCGAACCCTGTCCCTCGGCATTCAGCTCACTCTCAGCGACGCTTTTTAATACGAGACTATTATTAATCACCTTGTGGTTAAGGTTTGCTCCGAGCTTTCTTATTTCCTGAACTGAACCTCACCGCTTCACTCCTTTAAGCTCAATCAAAGCAGCAAGGTGAAGATCTCTAGAGTAAAAAGTTCTGTATTTTATAATTCCCAGGCTGATGGTGTAAATCACCCCACACTTTGTCTGATTTATGTCAAAGTCTGATGTTAACCTTGGGGTTACTCACTGTTTTTTTCTTTCTGTACAGAGCAAACAGAGCTTGGCAATGTGGCAAATCTCCAGCTCCGTCTTAGCCGTACTCAAAGGATTAGAAGAAAAAGATGAAGATAGATAGATAGAGAGGCCAGAGAGGAAAGAGGGAGAGGAGAAAAAGAGTACTTTTAAAAGAGAGAGAGAGAGAGAGAGAGAGAGAGAGCGCCTGAGGCGAGTCCACATGACTGGGCTGTCAGGTTCAGAGGTCATCATCTGGATATTTTTAACTATTCCTAAAAAAGGGCCCTTCAGGGCTGACTTGAGGTCACACCAGGACCCCTTCTTCCACTGGCCTCTGACCTCTGAGCCTTTCAAAATCATCTGGATTCTGAAATATGGGATTTTTAAATCAGATGCACATTTTTTCTCATGCTTTTTTTTCCCTCCCATGATTTTCTCGAAAACCTTTCCTCATCGATGTAAAGACGCTCAACAGAGTGTGTGCACGTTAACGAAACCAGGCCCGATGACTCTCTTTCTTTTCTCTGTCTTTCATGCGCTCTCTCCTTCCCGTTCTCGGTGCCATAATGGCATGCTGACGGTGCTCAGCAGTCAGCGTCGGACGTTCAGCGTTCAGCCGAGGCGTTCTCGACGCTTCCTCTCTCCTGGAACGTACCACGCTGGCTCTTTTCAGGGGGAGCCGAGCCAGCGACTCAGGACACGCGCTCTCCGCTTACACTCTGTCCCTGAGTGGTCTCGTTAAAACGTACAGCTTTACGTCCTACCTGAGACTTTAAACACAAACGAACGCAGGGGTTTTAATCGGCCAATTCGTTTCGCATTCCAGGTTTTGTCAGGAAAACAGCAGGAGGCAGGTGAACTTCAACTTCATCAAGAGGTGATAGAATAACTAAAGCTTCAAACAGAATCATAGTAGAGAACCGGATGGGATGTGAGTGCTTTCGGTAGGAAATGAATCGATTCTTCAGTTTATTGAATCGAATAAAGACTCATCTTGTAAAAGGCTCTTTAAGGAACAAAAAAAAAAAAAAAGGATTCGTTATTGTAAGTTTTACAAATTCATTTCGTGATATTTTTTGGTTTGGAACTGATTTCATGTGCTTTATTCTTTTCTATTAGCGTTAAATTTTTTTTTTTTTTTTTTTTAGAGATGTTTTTCTTTAGTTTTTCTATCATTTCTTTGTAGTTTTAGTCACTTTAATTCTAGGGACAGAGCTTTTCCTCCTTTTTTCTTTGTTTCTTTCATTTTTTTTTTTTTGGGGGGGGGGGGGTGCATATAAATACATGGTGCATATTGAGGCACATTCTTAGAAGAAAAATATTCATTCATGTAGTAATGGTCGACTGCAGTAACAGTAACACCTTATCCAAATATGGGACTGGTGAATATTTATTTATTTATTTATTTATTTATTTTAAAAACTTTTATTTATTTATTTGTTTATTTTACTTTTATTTCAGTTACAGTAATGTTGGCCATAAACTTATTAGTTTTGTTTTTACTTTGCTATCTTTTTAATTTACAGTTAAAAGAAAAAAATATATAATTTTACCACCTAACCCCTGGTGTATGTGGGTGGATGGTGTGTGTGTGTGTGTGTGTGTGTGTGTGTGTGTGTGAGTGTGTGTGAGATTTGAGGAGGTGCTTGATTAATCCCCGTTCAGTGTTTAATCACTCTGCCCCTCCCCCTTGGTGCCCCACTGAAACATGGGATATGGAATTCCTAAAGAGGAAGGGGTTTTGCTCATGACCTCTGACCTTTGGGCCTCAAAGAGGAACAAAAGTGGCACAGTGGGTTTTTTTTTCTTCTTCTTCTTTTTTTTTTTTTTTTTGGTAGGAAGGGTTACTGATTAACTCCTTTTCAAAAAAAAGAATAGAAAAGAAAGAAATGTGGCTTCATTCATGTTTTGTAGTGAATTTGAACTTTTTTCATCTATTTATTTATTTATTTATTTATTTATTTATTTTTAAGAAAAGCCACCAATTACCCACAGATTCAGTTTATTTTCATTTAAAGCAACGGATTCTGGGTTTGTTTTCTGGAATCTAACCACACATTGATTTGAGAGAACGACATATCAAGACTTCCTTGTGTTCTAAACGAAAAGAAATACAGATACGAATGCAGATTTTTTTTGTTTTGTTTTATTTTGTTTTTGTTGAAAGCTTGCCAGAAAAGGCATCTGTTTAAGACTAGATCCCATCAGGACAGGGTTCTAGTATATAAACATGAACTTGCAGCGATCTTCACTAACTGCCTGGTCAGGGTCACAGCCTACTAGTTTGTTTATATTCAGCAGTGGCTCACGAACATAGATTTCGCTGTTGCGGGACATTGATAAGGACGTTTCCTCAAACTACATGAAGTTAGAAGGCTATCACGCTTGATTTACGTTACTACCTAGTGAATTTTTTGACGACTCGGCAGATGAGAGTCAACAGCATACAGCCATTCCGCGTACAGTCCAGCAGCTCGTTTTGAGCGGATTTAGACGCAGCTTTCTATCCTAAACCGTGTACGATATATACGGCAGGTGTGTTTGACAAAAATCTACATCTCAAAAACCACACGGAAGACCTGAAACAAGGCAAAACACGAAAATCTACTCCATAACCCCGCTTTCCTTCTCCCAATCTTCGCGCCATGTCTTACGATAGAAATCTCTTATTTCACAATGTCTTGCACTTCAACTTTCCTTTGTTTGTGATAACTGATTCGATTTTATTTAAATGATTCGCTTTAAAACAAGATCTCAGTGGCCACTAAACTAGCCCAATTTGGCATTGAAACAAAAAGTCAACCTGGCAACCCTGAAATGAACTGCCCCGTGCACTGCACCACCTCTCTCTCTGAGCATGGGGCAGCATAAACTGTGCCCCAGTGGGCCTCTATTAGCACTTGTTGCAGTTCTCACTTTTGACCACTAGTTACAATAACAACTCTATGCGGCTAAATAGGGAGAAACTGCACCATGATTGCGCAATATCTAGAACGGCGAGCAAATCCGTGGCACACTTCCCAGGGCATAGGGGTCAGTCAGGTTATGGCCACGCCCAGTTCGTATTTAAATCCGAATACAGACATAGATACAGATTTTTGGGACACTAAACAAATACAGATATGGGCATTGTATTACACCCCTAATCTACATATTAATATTTCATGCTTACAGATGTGGATGTGTTTGTGTGTGTGTGTGTGTGTTTTGATGTGAAGACAAGAGCAGACATATGAGTGTGTGTATCAGTGTTACAACACAAGAAGTCATGCAGCGCGGTGCTTGCCCGTGATTGCTGCTCTCCACAGGTGAGAGTGCTCTTGAGTGTGTGTGTGTGTGTGTGTGCGCGCTCTGATTATGGAGCAGGAGGACCCTCTCAGCCCTTGCAGACAGGGGGCTGATTCCAGCAAAACTCCTAATCAGGTGCCATCATTAAAAACAACAGCGCTTAAGGTAGCGGTTTCCTCCGGGAGCTCTGATTTTCAATCCATTTTAATGAGCGCGAGGACGTCGACAGGAGATCTTTCAGACTTCAGGTTTAAATATTGACAGCAAATATCTGAAAGCCGGGACGGGGATAAGAGAGGGGCATTAAAATTCAAAAGCCTGAGCAAACTCAATAAATCAGGAGCGGAAAAGGCGGGCGTGGTGCGAAACGTTTTTATGGCGCTGTTGACGTGCAGGAGACGTCTGGAGGTATTTGATGAACCGAACTGACGTGTATGTATTTGGACAAGCTGAAATACTTAATATGAGGTTGAGGATGATGATGATGATGATGATGATGATGCACAGACGCCACGCTGGATTCACACAAAAGGCAACAGCTGGCTGGCTTTCTTTCCCTCCTCCGCCCTTCCTCTCTTCCTTCATGCCTGACTTGAGGCTAATGTTGCTGAGAGGACAGGAAGACTCGCTGGGGGTCTGCGTAGGGGAGTGTGTTTGGAAGAAGGGGGGGGGAGCTCTGACTTCTTTTGTCTCGCTTCTCCTTGCTTCAAGATGTGCAATCACTACTTGAGGAACATCCCTTTTCATCTTGAGGCCTGCCAGCTGTGAAGGCAGTCAATAAACCGATACTTCCCCATCCACTCCACTCCCTGTGCTGCCTACTGGCCTTGTCTGCACGCACACACACACACACACACACACACACACACACACACGCTTCAACTCAGCCTGCCTTTGTTTCTGCATCTGGATCCTGACTGTAAGTAAAATTAGCACGGTGTAGTCACAAAGCCATAAAAGCAGTCCTGCTCCGCCTCTTCCCTCGTTCCAGGTGGAAGGGAAAATAGAGCGAGGCCTTTCGGAAAAAAAAAAAAAAGACAAAAAAAAAAAAACCAAGGGAGTGAGAGCGTGATAATGATTTTAACCCGAGCCCCTCCTTCCTGTCTTTCTTTCTTTCTCTCTCTCTCTCTCTCTGTCTGTCTCTCTCTCGGCTCCAACCCTCCTGGGGTGAAACACAATTGCCTCGAGGCTACAAGCTCCATTCGACACTCAGATACGGCTAATCTCGGCGCTCAGCGTGTCCAGAACATAGCAGTTGGAGAGCGGCAATCTAGCAGAGCGGCCTGGCGGGAATCTCACGACAGCATCCTGGCTCGCTTTCAAAACATCATCCAAGCCTTCACTCCTGATCTCATGCGTTAATCTCTTCTGCGATTTACACCAATTCTGTCCAAATTCTTTTCTTTCTTTTTTTTTTTTTTCTTCCTTCATCACATGTATAATCCACTTAGCTGGAGGTTCTAATTGCTCTACTGGAAGAGAACAAACCCAAACACGCTAGCAATCGCAAGCGCTCAGGCCTACCTGGTGTTTCCTTTCCTCCCTGCCCTCTCTTTTGTCTCTGGATATGTGCATGTGTGTGGTTTTTTTCACCATCCAGTGGCTCTGATGGACCTCAGTGGCCTTTGCTCACTCTCTTGATCGCTCACTCGCTCGCTCACACACTCACTCATGCCATAGTTTTTTTTTTTTTTTTTTTTTGCTGTTCCGGAAAAAAAAAAAAAAAAAAAACTACAAAGGGTCAGTGGAGCCAGAAACCAGACAGAGGAAATAAGAAGAGTGTTTGTTGGCCTCCTTGTATCGGAGACCATTTAAGGAAAATGAGACTGTAAAAATGCCACAGCTTTAATAGGCTGCCACAGGATGTGTGCTCATAAAAGGAACCCCCCATATCCTCTTTCTCTCTCTCTCTCTCGCCCTCTCTCTGTCACTCTCTCTCTCTCTCTCTCTCTCTCGCTCGCTCAGCACAGCTTCTCAGCAGCAGATAAATGAGGACATCAGTAAAAATGGTAGGAGCTGAGAAGAAGATTAAATGAAATACCAGGGAGCCCATCAATAACCTCACAGCCATCTTTAGCACCCTTCAATACAGACAGCTGATAAAAGGGAAATAAAATAATAAAGAAAGGCAGGGGGAAAAAAAAAAAAACAAAACAAAACAAACCGCACTCAATTTTCTGATGCTTGATGAAGCCGTTACTGCAAATATCACTCTGCAGTGTTAAGACGTGACACGCAAGCTCGGATGCCGCGTCACCAGAAGGTTGCCGGTCCAGATCCCAGCACTGCCCGAGCGCCACTCTGGGACTCTTCTCAAACGGTGC
This sequence comes from Ictalurus furcatus, assembly GCF_023375685.1. Classification (NCBI taxonomy): domain Eukaryota; kingdom Metazoa; phylum Chordata; class Actinopteri; order Siluriformes; family Ictaluridae; genus Ictalurus; species Ictalurus furcatus. Next base: position 23,971,419 of record NC_071266.1, read on the forward strand.
AATTTTGGGACTTGAGCGTTCACTGAAGGACATATTCAGAGTTGAGTGAAGATTGAATTCAGACCTCAGACGGAGACGGACTGAAGGGCTACTCAGAAGCGACGTGAGACGCACACACACGGGGTGATTCTGGACGTTTTCATTATTTATTATACATCATAGTCATTAGACCCTTTTTTAAAAAAAAATTCATTCCAAGTCCAACGCCACTGTTTGATTTAACCAGAATGTGTCATGGACAGCCATACGAGGCCAATAATAAACACCTAAAAACCACACTAGTAATTAATAGTCTCAATCCAAATCCAGGAAATGTTTGTTTATTTATTTATTTATTTATTTATTTATTTATTGCACAGAGGACATCAGTGGAAGCAGCACCTTATTCAGAGACACTGCGCATCTCAAGGAGTAATTGATTTAATGGATAGAGTTATGAACAAGTGAGCTGTAAGTGTCGCAGATGATGTGCTAGGTCAGCTTGTCTTTCAAACCACAGTCACATTTTCTTTACAGGATCCAGTGTGTGAACTAGCAAAAAAAAAAAAAAAAAAAACCCAAATGTCATTATGTTATTAATTGAATAAATCTAAACAATTCATTAAAAGCGCTCTGTAATACTGTAGATTATATTCCACACACATATTGTGATTTCATGACCTCGATGTAGTATCTCTTAGCTGTAAGATATAAGTCGTGTGAAAAATTGACTGTTGACATGCAATATAAAAATTCCAACTAATAGGATGTACTGGATCAAGTGCTATTTTATTCATTTCTGAACGATTTTACATCGTATTCGGTTCGTTTCTGTTCTATTTTGCTTGTATGGAGCGTTTAACGATGGACGTTGTCACAGAGCAGCTTTACAGAAATATATCAAGTCAAGATTTCCCATTTAAAATGTATGCATTTATCACTACAGCGAAGACAAAGAGGGTATTTCCTTCGTCAATCCGCTTTTTCTATCCCCGAATTTTGGTTAAAGGCGAATGCTTGCGTTTAAAGGTAGTGGTCTAGACGATATTGAAAATTTCCATCTCAGAAGGTTCTACTCAAGAATAATCGGAGTCCGGAGCCAAGGAATTCAACTTCTGAAATCTGAAATGTGCAAATTTCCATACAGAAATATTGATGTAATTTTTTTTAGACGTTTATCGCCAGCCCTTAGCATGTATAACTGAACTCTGAATACTGACCGATGAAAGTAATGTATATTTTTTTGCAGTTATTGTCTGGTCTGTACTGGTCTGTACTGGTCTGTACTGGTCTGTACATGATACATGTGAAAACTAGATGAACTTGCATGATTAAATTTACGATCCTCAAAATCGTTCAGGTTCCCCGCATCATAGGAGACGTCCGTCCAGGCCGTCCTGATTCATTTCAAACAATAGTTTGCAAATCAATTATTCCCTCACGTCCTGTCCGTGCATCTCTGAAAGGAGTTCTCTTCTGTTCTTGTGTATATCTCGTACTAAATACTTTTGTTAAAAATAGTTTCATTTTAGATCTTCAAACAAAATACACCATAAAACACAGACAACCTGAGTAAACACACAACACCGTTTTTATTTATTAATTTAATTTACCGAAGCAAAAAAAAAGTTATCCAACACCCATCACCCATGTGGAAACACTAATGTGACCCCTTAAACTCAAAATCTGGTTGTGCCGCCTTTAGCAGCAATAACTGCAACCAAACGCTTCTGATAACTGGAGATCAGACATTTCACAGCGCTGTGGTGGTATTTTGGCCCACTCTTCTTTGCAGAACTGCTTTAGTTCTCACACTGGAGGGGTTTCGAGAATGAACTGCACGTTTAAGTTCCTGTCACAGTATCTCAATTGGTTCAAGTCAGGACTTTGACTAGACCACTCCAAAACTTTAATTTAGTTTTTTTGATCCATTCAGAGGTGGACTTACTCCGACGCTTTGGATCGTTGTCTTGCTGCATAATCCAGTTGCGCTTGGGTTTCAACTTACGGACTGAAGACCGGACATTCTCTTTAGGATTTTCTGATAGAGAGCAGAATCCCTCAATTATTGCAAGTTGCGCAGGCCCTGAAGCAGCAAAGCATCCCCACACCATCACACTGCCTCCACCATGCTTGACCGTAGGTTGGATGTTCCCTATGAGGGAATGTATGAGGACTCCTGTCTTCTAAACAGTTCCACTTTCAACTCATCAGTCCACAGAACATTCTCCCAAAAGGTTTGAGGATCATCAAGGTGTGTTTTGGCAAAATTCAGACGAGTCTTAATGTTCTTCTGGGTTAGCAGTGGTTTTCACCTCACCACTCTTCCATGGCGGCCATTTTTACCCAGAGTCTTTCTGATAGTGGAGACATGAACAGTGACCTTTATTGACGCGAGAGAGGCCTGTAGGTCCTTTCATGTTGTCCTTGGGTCTTTTGTGACTTCCTGGATGAGTCATCGCTGTGCTCTTGGAAGAATTTTGGAAGGTCGGCCACTTCTGTGCCAAGTTTTTCCATTTGGAGATAATAGCTTTTGATTTAGCTTTGTAGCCCTTCCCAGACTGATGTATTGCAATCACATTCTTCCTCATCATTTCTGGAATTTCTTTCAACTTTGCCATAGTGTGTTACTGGGTAAGACCTTTTAACCAACTTCATACTGTTTAAAAAGTTCTATGTAAGTGTAGATGTGATTGAACAGGGTTTGCAGTAATCAGGCCTGGTTGTGTCTAGTCCGGCTGAACCCCATCATCGATGCAGTTTCATAGATTTGAGGAATCAGTAACTACGGGCGCAAATACATTTTCACACAGGCCCAGTTGATATTAGATAACTTTTTCGCTTGAATAAATAACATGATCATTTACAAACTGTATTTTGTGATTACTCAGGCTGCCTTTCTTTTATCTTAGATTTAGTTTTAATTGCTGAAACAACTCCGTATGAGAGATTCACAAAAACAGAAGAACTCAGGACGGGGGCAAATACTTTTTCACAGCCCTGTACATAAAATGAAAGTCTCCTCAACGTTGTGCCCGCGATCGCTCTACCTTCCATCCTGTGTGATCTCAGACTGGATTCTGCCTCACTTGTTTCAGCGGTGATCAAAGCATCTGCCGAATGTAATGAATAAATGTAAATGTAAGTCTCCAATCAGCAGATGTTTTCGCTATTCTCCGTGTCAAAGTTGTCTCATTTAACCTAAACGTACACTCCTCTCCAACACTGAAAAGCCCTGTGGCTAATCACACGCTCATTTCTTCTCTCCACACATGACCGTGCTGTAATCTCCAGCTCTGAGATTGTGTGATAAAGAGGCGACTTTATCATTTTAATCACAAGACGATGACACATGACATGCACGAATGCTGCCGCGGGTAAGCGATACGCTGCATTCATTACGTTTCTCATTAATTTCATTTAGGCCTGTTAAAGCCTTTCATTCATACTCCTCCCCGGCGGTAACTTGGATCGTATAGCAGCGGGCCTGTCCGCGCAAGAATTTGGCTTAAGGCGGTGAACGAGTGAGCTTGTCGTCATGGAAACTTGGCTGCAATTTATCATTAGCGAGCGCGTTAATATGCCCATGAGCATTCGACGACCTTTGATCCCAGTTTCTGCTTGAAACAATTTATATTCGCATAATCTATTGTGCGGCCGTTTTAACTTAAACCCGTGTAATTGCCTCGTATTAATGACGTGCTTTTAGCGCTTAATCGTTCGTGATAAGCCCGAGATAATGTTTGAATTACAGTGTGATGGAGTCGTCGTTATTAGGCAGAGTGCTGACGCTTTCAAGTCGGGTTTTATGGGAGAGCTGATTGACTCCGTCCTCCGTTAAGTGGAGATAAAGAGTGTGTGTGTGTGTGTGTGTGTGTGTGTGTGTGTGTTTCCTTATCTCTCTGATTATGCTACGACTGGGGTGCCAAAACTTTCTTTTATGCTTAGCTCTCTCAGGCAGAAATTGCAATGTACTGATCCCATGGATACCATACGTGATGCATTATGAATGAAATGACCAATGAATGATTTAACCGGGTTACACTTTATATAAGGATTATATATATATATATATATTCCTTATATAATATATAATATATATAATATATAATATATAACAGCACACTTGGGAGTGTGCCGTTATAGGAAAATAATCAACGACAGGGTGGTGCAGTGAGGCGGAGTTACTTTTACCACCAGAAAGTGTTTTATTCCTTTCATACTACAGCAATTTGCCAGTGATTACAGTTTTTATTTATTGAATTATGATGTACTTTTTGTCCATTTATAGTTACCCTTAATGCTGTGGAACACAGCTTGTAATTAAAGCTCCTGTTATGATAATAATAATAATGAGGCTTTATTGGTCACGTATACATTACAGCACAGGGAAATTCTTTTCTTTGCATACCCCAGCATGGTAGGAAGTTGGGGTCAGAGCCATGATACAGCGCCCCCTGGAGTAGAGAGAGTGAAGGGCCTTGCTCGAGGGCCCAACAGTGGCAGCTCGGCAGTGCTGGGGCTTGAACCCCCGACCTTCTGGAAGTATTCATAAATAAACATCTCCTTAGAGAAAACCCTCAACTGTAACATATTTTTAATAGTTACTATAGAAATGCCGACGTATTAGAACGAGCGTATTAATATCGGCCTGTGAAATGCTTTGCTTTCCGTCTGACCAATCGGAATGAAGAATCAGCTCTGTGATCAGAGGTTCATGTCAACAGCTTGGTTTTGCCACTGTTGTGAAAGCCTCTTTTTTCCCTCCCACTGCTGTTTGTTTGGACAACTCGCTCCGGAGCTAACGGCGTTCGAGAGCGACGCTAATCAGCTCTCTGCCTCCGTTTGGACGGCCTCAGCAGCGCTGCGTAAAATCACAAGGACACAGTGATCACGCCCCAATTAACACACACACACACACACACACCACAGCCACGCAGCTGCACGCCGTAACCGGGGATTTCGGACATTTCTGATGTGTAAGAAGGGCGTATCTGGAGGGATAAGACGTTTATACGACATTTATAAAAGTTTTATTACAGCTTAGTCACGATTAGTGCCACAGACATGGTTATTACATAAGGAAACATTTTGACGAGGAAACTAAAAATTCCAGGGAAATCCTCTACATTTTGAAGGTCAATCAGTTTAACCTACAGATAATTCATACATTTTTTATTAATAATTGTGCGTCTTATTATAGCGGTCGAGGTCTTAAACTCGGTTAGGAATAGACTTCTTTCTAATAAACGAAAGATCTTTCGGTCCACCTGTAGCCATGAGGATCTGAAGTAAGCTCCTTCCAACAACGAGCCATTCTTTCCGCACGCTCAACTGTACAGATGGTATATTTCTTGGACATTTGATGTTTATTTTGTGGCGTTGCTGAAAAGCTAAACCATACACGAAATTTGCCAGAAGCAAGACTAAAGAAAATTGTTGCGTCACATGGCGTGATACCACAGAAAGTATCGCTTAAAGTCCCAGATAATGACACGGTTCACATGACGGAGTTATTGGAGACAAACCGCTGTTAGTTCTGTTAAAACCACAGTGCTGCTATTTGAGTGTGTGTGTGTGTGTGTGTGCGTGTGTGTGTGTGTGTGTGCGTGTGTGTGTGTGTGTGTGTGAATGAGGGTATTGAGGAGCACAGCTGTAAACTGATGCGGTTTTGCTCTCATTGCTCTGCTGGGGTCTGCAGTCTTGTGCATGGCCTGGAGGCCATCTTTCGAAACCCCTGTACACACGCGCGCACACACACACACACACACACACACGCGCGCACACACGCACACACACACACACACGTGCACACACACACACACACACACACGCACGCACACACACACACGCGCACACCCGCACACACACACACACACATGCACACACACACACACACACACACACGCGCGCACACACACACACGCGCACACCCGCACACACACGCACACCCTCACACACACACACGTGCTCGCTCACACACACACACACACACTCTCTCTCTCTCTCTCTCTCTCTCTCTCTCTCTCTCTGTCTCTCTGTCTGTTTCTCTCTCTCTGTCTCTCCCGTCCTTCTCTCTCTCTCTCACTCTCTCTCTCTCTCTCTCTCTCTGTCTCTGTCTCTCTGTCTGTTTCTCTCTCTCTGTCTCTCCCGTCCTTCTCTCTCTCTCTCTCTCTCTCTCTCTCTCTCTGTCTCTGTCTCTCTGTCTGTTTCTCTCTCTCTGTCTCTCCCGTCCTTCTCTCTCTCTCTCTCTCTCTCTCTCTCTCTCTGTCTCTGTCTCTCTGTCTGTTTCTCTCTCTCTGTCTCTCCCGTCCTTCTCTCTCTCTCTCTCTGTCTCTCCCGTCCTTCTCTCTCTCTCTCTCTCTCTCTCTCTGTCTCTGTCTCTCTGTCTGTTTCTCTCTCTCTGTCTCTCCCGTCCTTCTCTCTCTCTCTCTCTGTCTCTCCCGTCCTTCTCTCTCTCTCTCTCTCTCTCTCTCTGTCTCTCTGTCTGTTTCTCTCTCTCTGTCTCTCCCGTCCTTCTCTCTCTCTCTCTCTCTCTCTCTCTGTCTCTCTGTCTGTTTCTCTCTCTCTGTCTCTCCCGTCCTTCTCTCTCTCTCTCTCTCTCTCTCTGTCTCTCTGTCTGTTTCTCTCTCTCTGTCTCTCCCGTCCTTCTCTCTCTCTCTCTCTCTCTCTCACTCTCTCTCTCTCTCTGTCTCTCTGTCTGTTTCTCTCTCTCTGTCTCTCCCGTCCTTCTCTCTCTCTCTCTCTCTGTCTCTCCCGTCCTTCTCTCTCTGTCTCTCTCTCTCTCTCTCTGTGTCTCTGACTCTCACTCTCTCTGTGTCTCTCCTGTATTTCTCTCTCTCTCTTTATCTCTCTCTGTCTCTCTCTCTCTCTCTCTCTCACTCTCTCTGTGTCTCTCCTGTATTTCTCTCTCTCTCTTTATCTCTCGCTGTCTCTCTTTATCTCTCTCTGTCTCTCTCTCTCTCTCTGTGTGTCTCTGTCTCTCACTCTCTCTGTGTCTCTCCCGTATTTCTCTCTCTCTCTCTTTATCTCTCTCTGTCTCTCACTCTCTCTGTGTCTCTGTCTCTCACTCTCTCTGTGTCTCTCCTGTATTTCTCTCTCTCTCTTTATCTCTCTCTCTCTCTCTCTCTCTCTCTCTCTGTGTGTCTCTGTCTCTCACTCTCTCTGTGTCTCTCCCGTATTTCTCTCTCTCTCTCTTTATCTCTCTCCGTCTCTCTCTCTCTCTCTGTGTCTCTGTCTCTCACTCTCTCTGTGTCTCTCCCGTATTTCTCTCTCTCTCTCTTTATCTCTCTCTGTCTCGCTCTCTCTCTCTCTGTCTCTGTCTCTCACTCTCTCTGTGTCTCTCCCGTATTTCTCTCTCTCTCCCTCTCTCTCTCTGTCTGTCTCTCTCTGTCTCTCTCTCTCTCTGTCATGCATGTGATTAATTCAAATGAGAGTTTTGCTTCTTCTTTGTTTCTCATTTCCATGTTTCCTGCCAGTAAATATGAGGAATAAGACGAATTAGTAGAATTTGTACGTGAATCTTTAAATCTATATAATTCATCCTTGTAGAGACGGCACTAATGTGTCAGAGGCGAGAATCTGTGGTCTATTATCACTAACACATAGGCTCCAAAAAGTCAAAAGTTATAGAATAGAAACAGTCTCATCTTGTACAAGTCTGTCATGTTCATTCGGCGCACTCTCAGGGCGTCTTTCAGACCTGTAGGTCTTTATTTTTTCGGGTCGCTTTCGCAAGGCGACATTTTCGGAGCGTACCAAAACGTGTTTTACGCAAGTCGCGTGTGAGTAAACTGTCGTCTGGCTGGTCCGAGCGTGCCTGTTTATACACGCGGCAGCTACACGAGCTTGTTGTGGCCTTCTTTCTAGCTGTAGTTATGATCATTTCTCTCATTCATATGTTAACACAGAATGCTCGAAGCCTATCTCCATGAGACGCATCAGCAAAACAAACACAGTTCCCGTCATGCATCGGTGACGCACGGTACCGAACCGTACTTTTACTTGCTGCTACCATGATACCGTCAAAGATACATATCTGGTACCTTTAGTATGTATCTTTATAGCGTTAAAAATCATTTAAGGTACATAATTGGACCATAAGGACTACGTTTAAACCTTTAAATCTTTACTCTAAGAGTACACTACATGCACCTTACCCGGTATACAGAGACATACTAAGGCTAGAAATGTGACGGTAGCACTTTAGCAACTAGAAAAGTACCTTGTGTGTGGTATCTGATATAATTGTGCGGCTCTGTTGGGGCATGAACATGACAAAATCTCCAGGAAAGCGTAAATCACATTTTCCAGCACTGAAATTCGGTCGTAAACACTATAACACGAATCGTCTAATGGCCGACCGCAGTCCAGCTGCAGATGTCTTTCCATGGATATACTGAGGACTTGACAAACGACTAGCAGAGCCAATCAACGCATTGCTGCCTTTTTTTTTTTTATAAACACGAACCGATGTGGCTTCTCTAACACATCCTCTATTGCGGCCAATCGGACGCATTTATGCAAACGATTTCGCTAAAGATGTAGCTACTCTACAATGTATGTTTCAATTTTTGCAAGATTTTCATGTTATTTGCAAACCGACACGGCGTGTTTCAATAACTCGCCAGACGTTTCAAGACGGACGGAGTTCAAAAGCTGTGTTTCGCTCGCGGTCGTTAACACGAAGCGCTGCTCCGATACGGAACAGCCGCGTCGAACGATCTCGAAGCGACTACACCAAACTACCGATAAACTAATCGCTGACGTGTCGCGGACCGTTCTCTCCATTCCGTCGTGGAGGTTCACAGTTAGCTGATTGGGAGTTTTCGTAAGCGAGGAATTTTTACGTAACAGGACTGAATTTTTTTTTTTTTCTTCGCCCTGTAAGACTAGCTTCCTCTCTCGCGTGTCTCTTCGAAACCATCACCACTCCTAACGCGGCAGCGCGTTTCTGACATTTCGCCCACGACTCACTCGTGAGATGTAAAGGATGCACGCCGCCTTCAAAACCCGCACGCGTACGCGAAATCCTCGCGTGTTTATAATGCCGAGTTTCCTCGCGCTTCTCTTCAGACGTGAGGCGCATTCCGCGGTGCTCGTATAAACCTTTAAAACGGCTCGCGTGACCATTATTTCAGGTGCGACTTTACAGGCAGGACCGCAGTAAACGCTTGAAAGACCGACTCGAACTTGTAAACAGGAAAGTGTTTTATCTTCTCGTGTCTTTCATGAATTAGCTGAACGACCTCCAAACGCACGCAAGCCCGAGAGAGAAGACGTATCCGGGGCTGGTGCTGCGATGTTTAACCGCTCGCTAAATTTAGCACTGAGCAGACCACGAACACCTCATTTCTCAACCGTCGAGTGGAGAGAGGAGATGCAGAGTGATAGTGACACGTCTTCCGATTCTCTCTCTCTCTCTCTCTCTGAACCTTTGCCAGCTCTCTCGCGCTCTCTCTCTCACTCGCTCTCTGTCTGTCTCGGCTGAAATGAATAGGGATTTTCAAAGGATCTCAGAACAAAATCTCTTCCCAGACTTGGCCCGTGACTCCGTTTCACTTTGTTCGTTCGAGATCAGGCCCTAATTCAGCTGGGTTTATAAGTGAGCAAGGGGTGCTGGGAATTTAAATATACAAAAGAAAACCCTAAACATCAAGTGGCTAAGACAAACAATTTGCAGTTTTTATGAGTCAGTGTACGAGGTCTGACTTCCTCCATGACTCAGAACGCAGAATTCTACATTTTTGTACTTACCCTTTTCTGAAAGGGAAAAAAAAAAACAAAAAAACTGAAACGTCTTTCAACCTTCCTTTTGAAAACAGTCGCCTCGGGGGAAAGCGGACATGAATAGCCATGCTTGGCCTGGAGCTTTTTTTAAAAAAAAAAAAAACATCTAAGACGTTAGCCGGTAGCCTGTAGAGCATCATAAGCAGGCCGCGGGGCGTCAGAGCGCTCTCCAAACCTGCAACTGGAGAGTGTTACGGGTCAAAATGGGCCCCTTGTGCTTGTCATGAAATATACATCTCTTAAATCGTTTCAGATTTGTTCTTTTTCCTCCGCTGCAGCAGTATAGTACAGAGGGTTTCTTCTGTGGAGCAGCATCCAAAAGCCTACTACTCGGCTAGTAAGACGAAAACGACCTTTCTCAGGCAGGATGTTGATCTTTACTAATTGTGAACGTTAGTATAGCCTGGATGATGACGTGTATGAATTAATTGCGTGGCAGCGTAATTGCGTATTTGTGAACAGAATATTCCGATCGGATTTCAAGACATCAGATGCCGGGTGAGAGCGTGTTTGGGGGTGCCATTACTTTTACAACTACGTCGGTAAAGTAAAGCTGCAAGACATTTTAAACCTAAGTAAAGCGTCCGTCAGAACAACGAACTATGGGCGTGCTTGAGATGAATAACGTTCTTTCTTTCCTTCTTAAATGATTTGATTTGTTTATGGTAAACTTTAATAAAGTCTACGAAATGTACAGTCGCAGTCCATTTTAATTACGCTTTACCTCGAAGCATAATCTTGAAAATATTCCTTGAAACGATTCTTGTTTTAACGCGTGGATGCGTTGAACATCGCGAGCTTGAAGCGTCCTTGTGATGGATGATGAAAAGTGCACGTTCTCGTTCGTTGACGTTATCCTGTTCGTTAAACCCTGCCGCGTTCATGCTTATGAACTGGTTGGAATTTTCCAACAGGAAGTTCCATCATGCGAATTTCCTAATGATCAACGGAAGAAGAAAAACAAGTTCTCTCGTTCTTATGGTTTTCGATGAAGCTGTGGTATTACTTGCTGAAGTCACTTTGAAAGTATAACCCTGTCAAACAATAAATAAGAAGAAGAAGAAGAAGAATTTCATGTAAAATATTAGAACGTTCTTAATGACATCATGTCATTAGCATGCATGCTAGTTAACAACATTTAGCATTTTTGCTAACTCTGTACTACAAACGGATTAAAAATGAGCTAAAATGCACCGGAGAAAGCTTGTAGAACATACAAAGTTGTTGCCAGATATTCGTAAAAACGCCCTTTTTTTGGAACGGTTGAACGCATGTTTTCTATGACTCATTGTTGAAATAAGCTTCATTCGTAGGCCTAAATGGTAACCCAATCTTGGAATCACCCTGAAGTAGTGTAGATTATTTGTCTCAGTTTGAACTAATCCCGTAGATTTAATGAATTCGTTTGAAAAGAATTAACGGAATACTCCAGCGCATTTCAACCCTAAACTCATCCGGCACACCTAAGAAGAATTTTTTGCTATATATTTTGTCTATATTTACTTATCACAAGCATAACCTCTAATGGAAGTCTCAGATGAGGGATAAATCTGTTAATAAGTGCTCATGTGGGGGAAAAAAAGTGGGTTTTTGTTTTTTTTTTAGAATTTGTAAATGACCCTCTGAATCTGTAGAGAATCCTTCACATGGAATAATCCGTGGTTATGTGTCACCAATGGGAATGGAAAGTACTTGAGTAACTGTAGCTTGTTACTGTACTTAAGTATGATTTTGAAAGATTTCTACTTTCCCCAAGCATGATCGAAATTGAATACTTACGTAAATTTACAAGAGAATATTTTTCCTCTTTTGTTTTTTTTTTTTCTTTTTCCTAGTAAGATGTTGTCTTTTGTTGGTGTTGGTGTTCCCAATTTTTTTTTTTTTCAACATGAGGCCAGATAAAAAGATCAGCCTTTAAAACTTCATCAAATCTAACGAAGTGTGTTCGCTTTACGTCTTACCTAAAGCTAACATACTTAGCTTAGCTTAGCTAACATAAGTAGCTTTACGTCAAGCTACTTAGGCGTTATGAATTAGCTCGGGAAATGAATAAGTTGAGCTAGCTACGTTTAGCTAGCTCTGGTATCAGCGAGGTATAGTTACGTGCCTTAGCATTCATTCTAACAATGTTATTAAGCGTTAGCTAACCAGCAAGCTAAATTCTAAGGTTGTGTGAGATGGCAGAATATTTTCCTTATGACTGATTGCTTAGCGACTTAGCTAGCCACGCAGGGGCGAGTGTGATGAACTTGTGGTCAGTTGTTTTCAACCATTTATTATTATTTTTTGCCTCCAAACCTCATACTTTTACATAAGCACGGTTTCTCAGTACCGTTCCCAGTCCTGGTCGCCAATAGAGTTAATAAATACCCGAAAATGTCCAGGAAAGTGTCAATAATTTTTAGCGCATTCTGCTGTTTCGCTTGCGTGCTAACATTTTGGTTGAAACTCTAGACGAAGAGCTTTGGTAAGACTTTCTCATGTTTGTCTCATCATCACACATCATAAGCGTACAAAGGTTATAGCTTCACATTTACACGATGTACAGTCGCGTATCAGAGAGGTTATCGCTGCCCTTAAACTCGCATTCTGTGTGATTTTCCAGTTCTTTTCTCCGTACAGGAAAACTCCCCGAGTCATCGCGACCACACTATACGCTCCAGCTGTACGCTAGAGATGTACTAGACCGTATAGACCCTAAACTGTATAGTATCCCTTTAAATGTCTACTCTGTGTGTCATGTTTATCCATTTATCCTCACACAAGTTTTTCTCCCGCTTTCTTCTGATGTTTATTCAGCTATTTCATGAGGACAGGTTTTCTGTAGTAGACACTCAGTGGTGCAGGGAGGTTTTTATTATTTTTTTTTTTTTCTCTCTCTCTCTTTAATGTTGCAGAGTCGAAAATGACTGGATTTAACAGTGTTACAGTCGCTGGCCACGTTTTGAGCTCTTGGCCTGCTCTGAAGGCCATTTACTGTGAGCGAGTGGCAGCACTCCAGCTGCTCCTTTTAAAACTGCTCCATTAAGGACAGACAGTGGCTAATTACGAGTGATTATCCTAACAGCGGAGACGATGAAGTATTTATTTAAATGCCATTGCTATTTTTCAACCAGTCGAGCCCGGAGAACGGAGAACTCCTTTAGCTTAAAACACAATTACTGGTGATTTCCAGACGAGAGCCATGAATATGTAAAGGAATGTACTAAAAGTCCCATGATTCCTGTGGCCATGCCATGTCTATCCCACATTCAGGGCATACACAATGAGGCTTCTATTAGAGTCGCGTCCTGTTGCATGGAAGCGTCGCTTATTAAATTAAACCCTGAGAACGACATAAAGAAAGAGTCAAATAGACGAGAACTCATCTAGACTGACAGAGAGGAACTGAAAATCTAGTACCATTAAAAAGACCTTTGTTTTTATTTTTTATTTGACCGTATATTTACGTTTCTATTCGTTTAACAGATGTCTTTTTTTTTTTTTTTTTTTTTTCCAAGTGAGACGCAACACAATCCATCGACTCTATCGAGTTTCAAGTAGACATGCACCGAAATCTCAGCCGCCGAAACGGCGTTTTCGGGTTTTTTTGCCGGAAGAGAAAAAATACGAGGGGAAAATATATACTCCGCCCCTCGGGGCTCGGCGCTCGGGTTTCACTCTCGAGCTAGCATCGCAACATTGCTAGATCCGTGAATTAAAGAACATTACTTTGACGTGGAGAAAAGGCGGCGTGCACAGGAAACGATACAGGGAGAGCTGGAGGTGACGGACGCGTCTGCTGAAGGATCGACGCGCAGCACAGACCAACGCGTGCCAGAGAAACGAGTGCGTACGAGCGACGAGGCGCAAACGCCCTCGCTTTCTGACATGTTTGACGAGATTCTACAGGAAAGCGCCCCGATCCACAACGGCGCCGCAACAGCTACGCGTTCCACTGGATCGCACGCGGGTATTTATCCGCCTCGAGCACCGGCACGGAGAGCGAGAGACTATTCACCGCAGCATCTCATGCTCGTGATGAGAAGAGGAACCGTCTCTCCTGCCGGAAAACCGAGCAACTTTTGTTCTCGTAGAGAAACCTGACACGGTTGCTTAAATAGAAAGCAGTCCAGTTTGCTACGTGTACAGCGAGGACATTAAAATGCGTGAAGCGTTGCAAGACTTTCTTCTCGACTTGAGGCTACGTCTGTCGTCTCCGGTCTGAGGATGGTTTCAGTTCTATCGCCGCGGTTTCGCACAATAATCTTTCATTACTGTGGAAATACGTTCACATGAACAGTACAGGGGCCTCGTTCGTTACTTGACTGCTGTTTTTACATAATGATAGTTTTCTACAACTTTACATTATTTGGATAATTGGATAAAAAAAAAAAAAAATCTGTTAAATTTGCTTGTTACTGAACCGAATGAATTAGTGGTTAGCACGTCCGCCTCACACCTCCAGGGTCGGGGGTTCGATTCCCACCGTGGCCCTGTGTGTGTGTGCGGAGTTTGCATGTTCTCCCCGTGCTGCGGGGGTTTCCTCCGGGTACTCCGGTTTCCTCCCCCAGTCCAAAGACATGCATGGTAGGCTGATTGGCATGTCCAAAGTGTCCATAGTGTTTGAATGGGTGTGTGAGTGTGTATGTGATTGTGCCCTGCGATGGATTGGCACCCTGTCCAGGGTGTACTCCGCCTTGTGCCCCATGCTCCCTGGGATAGGCTCCAGGTTCCCCCGTGACCCTGAAGAAGGATGCGTGGTATAGAAGATGGATGGATGGATGGATGGATGGATTATTTAATATTGGTTTTGCTTTGGTGTGTTCATTTCGATCAACGTGTGATCATTTTAGCGGTTTGTTATTTTTTCAATTCAGAGTCATTAAATTCATGAAATGAATGAAAAAGTCTAATATAAATACAATTATACAAAAAAAAAAAAAAAAAAAACGTTTTTAAAATGTGTTTCCTTCCGGTGCATCACTAGTTTGTTGATCGTTCATAACGTTACGAAGGACAATGCGTGAACGCGCAACGCGAGCGACGATGTACGAAGTTCACCACAAAAACGTTCTCCGATCGAAGGTCTTTCCAACCCAAGGTTCCTGGAATGTTCTGGAAAATTCTGCACTGTCCTAGGAATTAGCTGGGAATGTAAAACCAGATCCGATAGAGTTTTGTCTCAAATGAGATCCGGTGAACTCCTGCCTTTTAACTGCGTCTTTACGATCATCTCAGCGTTCATCAGCTGAACATCTCTCTGAGAGCAGCATCTGTTAGTTCCATCAGCCCATCCTCTTCTCCCAGGCCACCATGAGTCACAAAACACACTGATTCTCAGGACCTACGCTCCGTCTGCTGCCTACATACAAATGTCCTGATAAATAAATAACGACACCCAGTCGACTGTACCCTCCTACGTACAGCACACACACACACACACACACACACAGTGACCGAATCTGCCTATAATCCCACAGTATCATCACACTACATCACTCAGGCGGTGTGCTCATTTCTAGCCGTGTGGTCATACACTGCAGGACCCAGAGTTTCCTTGGTTATTTTTAAAACATGTTCCCTTCACGGTTTGTGCGAATTTGGACGAAATCCTCTTCTGGCGCTCCTAAAAATGGAGATCCATTTCAGCCAGCTAACACACCAGGCCTTCTGAGAACGTGTTCACAGCCCAGAAGTGGCTCATTAAAGCAACAGAACTGCCGCGCGGACACACTCTACACCAACAGCGCTGAACTGTGAGGCTTAGAGAAAATGTCATTAATGATTGCTGTGGAGAATTGGATTGTTAGTGATGTAGAAACCCTTCCCAGACTGATTTACAATGAGTTATAAGATTGTTAAAACTACCGCACACAAATAAATCTGTCCCTCGAGCGGAATCTATTCAAACTGAAATTAAAACGAAGGAAAAATAATGCATGAAAAAAGATCGAAATAATACAGACACAGTATACGGAAACTAAAAAGCAAATATTCTGAAATGTTTTACTCTTTAAAGGTGATAGGGAACGGTTTATTTATTTATTTATTTATTTTTCTTCTAAAGCTGTACACACTGCTGTATAAGCCGTAATTCATTTGATTTTATTTATCATCATTTTTTGGCAATTAAATAAGGGGAAAAAATGAAACACATTTCATTACACACCTTGAAACAGCTAAATCTTTGTATTTAAGGACTTCGATTTTCTAATTCTACAGAATTGAACCTGAACCAATTTCAGAACGTTTAACCGAAATGTTCTTATGGAGGTTGAAAAATGTTTGACATGTTGTAGTTTTCTGTTAATTAAAGTTGTGGTAAATTATACAGTACGCACAATCCTAAAACCAGACCCACCGATCAGACGTGTTACTATAAGCATGAACATGAAGGGCCTGCCTACTTTTTCAACTACTACTACTACTACTACTACTAATAATAATAATAACGTTAATTTTGAAATTGATGCATGCAACATGTTCCAAAAATGTACCCTAACCCTAACCCTAGGACTAACAGCGATGTGATAAGAAGGTGATGTGAAACAGGTGAGGCAATCGTCTAATCATAGTATATAAGGAGCCTCCAAAAAAGGCCTAGTCCTTCAAGAGTAAGGACGGGTCGAGGCTCGCCGATCTGCCTACAGATGCGTCAGTGAATACTCCGACACTTTGAGAACAACATTCCCCAAAGAGAAATTGGTCGGATTTGGGGCGTTTCACCTTCTACAGTGCACGATTTAATTAAAAGATTCAAGGAATGCGGTCAAATCGCGGTGCGTAAAGGGCGAGGCCGAAAACCACTTCTGAATGCGCGTGATCTCCGATCCCTAAGACACGGTACAACAAAACACTGTACGACAAAACATTACACCCGTCACTACCGGTTCTGAGTAGAACTCGTATCCGGGTTAAAAGCGTCAGAGTTTTCTCGCGCATTTAAACCGATGTGTCTGTTTTCAGTAATACATTTTTTTTATGAGTCATGTTTTTTTTCCTTCAAATATTTGAACCGTTCTGGACTAAATTCTGACTAATATGGCTATTTATTTTTTATTTTTATCCCATTTTCTCCCAATTTTGTCCGTTGCCTTATTCTCGCCTACGAACTAGTTCCCACGTACAGGACTGCCTTTGCTTCATCCTTCAAACTGCTGCTCATGCTATGTCACAGGGCACTCTGAGTTTAACCGCCCACATATATGAGCTCACAGACGCCTACGACTGGCTAATATCACTCTGATTGCCGATAGAGAGACTCATTTTCTGCTGCACCTCTCAAGAGGAGAGCCTACTGTTCCTTTTTCCTTTTTAACTTACAGTTCCAAGCGGGCACTGCGGTGTTACAGCTATCACTGCACTTCCTCACTTCCATCCTGGTGTAGTATATGGGTTTCCTCCAGGTCCTTTGCTTTCTCGAAATTGCCCCAGGTGTAAATAATACCCTTGTGTACTCTCGCCTTCCGCTCAGCATTCCCAGAATAGACTCCGGATCCACTACAACCCCTTGTTATAGGATAAAGCGGACACCGAAGATGAAAAACAATTGTACAGATCCGGCCAAGTCGTAAACGCAGTCGCTGGACAATGATGATACATGACATCATATATATGACTCCCATCACCAGTCAGACAAAGTACCCGGTCGTTTTTTTTAAAAACTGATTTGATCTGAACATCACAAGAGAACACATTCACATGTATTCCCAACTTCAAAGGTCATTTGATACAGTGACTAATTCCCTCAATGAGGAACAGCTGGAATTTACAGTTCTCCTCCAGATGTGGTCATGGACTACACATATATATATATATATATATATATATATAGAGCGAATTTCCTCTCAGAACGCGGCGAGGCTTCGGATACTCCCGTACGAGGCCGGAGTGATCTAATGCTATACATATGCCGCGGGAAAGGAAGCTATCCGCTTTCTCATCGAGAGCTATCGAGAGCTTAGTGTTGTGGTGAACACGTATATAAGTACATTCTCATGGACATGACCGGACGTCTGGTTCCCTTGGTTATGAGGGTGTTTTGCAGGGGCCTTTTCTTATTTGACCATGTCTGGAGCCCTTGGTTTATAAATGAAGCCACTGCATGCCCGTACTGTTCGTGTTTCACGAGCTGGGACACTGCGAGGCAAAACAGGTGATTTGCATTCGAAACAACTCTCGCTCGCTTTCTCTTTCTTTCTCTCTCCATCTGTCTCCTTTCCCTTCCAGGCTAATGTTTTCTTTCCATCTGGATAAAGCCTGTGCACCTGTGGATCACAACACACCCACATGCTCACACACACGCACACACACACACACACACACACACACAAACAGCGAGCTCAGAGAAGCAAAGAAAATATGACATGCAAGCAAATATCAACAGGAACAGAAAACAGTATGTTCATGCACAGAACACACACACACACACACACACACACACAGATGTAGTCTTCAGGCTTCAGCCACTCTCCGGCCAACAACTCGGCTCTACCGGCTTAATGATCCGCAACTGAACATCTGAGTGAACGCGAGTCCGCCTATGAAGTGGAAGGCATGGAAACGGCCTTGTTCCAATTATTATAGTTGTGCGATAAAGCCTGCAAAATGGCCTCCATCCTCACGTCCAGGAGACCGACTCCACTTCGAGGCGAACGCACATTTTCTCGTATGATCAATACAATCTGACACGATAACGGCGCAATGCATCACAAAGAGGAACCGGGCAGCAGTGAGGTCATGTTTCTTATCGTGGCTTTTCAGGTTGGAGCTTCAAAGTGCACTTGTTCTAGTCCAGATAATAACAAGCAGGTTCGACAATGCATACGACGTTGAATTGAGAGGTCAGACCAGGAGACTCCGTATTCATCCCTCTTATAAACCTGCCGCCAACTTCGTCCATGCATTTCCCGTTCATTTATGCGCTCGGAATATCATCGATACTGGGATTGAATCTGTATTTGAGATTAAACACCATGTTATCATGTTGGGCCAGCAGGGCTAAGCCAAGACAGATTATTTGCTGGTAACAACTATATTAAAGTGGCGGCCTTACTGGTTAGCAGGTTTGCCTCACACCTCAATTGAGGCAAGGTTGGGGGTTCGAGTCCCGCCTCTGCCCTGTGTGCACAGTTTGCATGTTCGCCCCATGCTTCAGGGGTTTCCTCCAGGTAGTCCGGTTTCCTCCTCCAGTCCAAAGACATGCAGTCTGATTGGTCTGAATGGGTGAATGAGAACCAGTTTAAAGCGCTTCGGAACCGCGAAGGTTAAAAAAGTGCCATATAAGCGCAGACCGTTTACCCTTCACCATTGATCTTCAACTCATACATTCAACATTATCCATCCACTGGCATCTTACAGAAGAATCAAATGTGAAGAAACAATACCGCATGCACCCGCGACACCCTACGATGCTCTGTCTTATGGTGCGAATCTTCCGTCCGGATCAGCGCTCTGTAAGTGGACACGTTCATCACGCCTGCTGAAAAGCACTCCTATTCAATTGTCCAAATGAAGGCATAATTCGAGTGTGCCTGTGTTGGGTTTTGTAATTTGCACGCTGACAGTAATGTAATGCAGAGGGTGCTGCGGCGTGCCAGTTTGTCTCGGTGCCAGGCGGGCTGGCACTCGGGCCACTTAACCGTTTAGAGCGCTGGCACGAGTCCTGCTCGATCTCTCTTCGAGACATCTTTTCATGAGACGACAGACTGGCATGCAGGACGAGCTCGCGACGAGAAAGCTGTTTATTTGAAATCCTTTTCCGAAAGGCTATTTCATTCCCGACCTCTGCAAAGCAGCCAAGCATGCCAGAGCTCATTTAAACTCGGAAAAGGGACACTCGGTACACTTTTTAATTTACTCACCGCACTTATCCGTTTCACCTCTAACTCTGTTCTGAAGTGTGCCTCCGCCATGTCTTGTAATTAGCGCTATAAATCCGGGTTGAATTTATTACCACGTCGGGTGTCTCCAAGTCTTGTTCGGCTGGTTCTTTCTGTATAATAACGTACAGTATTATACAGATGACGATATATATCTGAGAGCCATGTTTCGTGTCCACCACATCCTGTATTAATACATTTATAGCAGGAGCATAAATAAATAGCAAAGCCGATATATAGCTGCACTTAGTCTCCGCCTGCCGCTGCTTTCAGCCTTGACCAGAGTCAAGCGCAAAGTGCCTACAAATTCTGTTTGATGGACCAGTCGATGTGTAGCGAACTGACCGGAGAGTGAATGATAAAATGGGAAGGAGTGATACGTCTCTCAGACATAACCTTACCTCGACCCATTTAGCCGTTCCACTTCACTCTGGAGATGTAATGCTGAGCCATGGAGAATGAACATGAAAGTAGTCAACAGGAAACATAAAAACGTTTGACCGCACCAAAGCTCGTCAGGCTGCGCTCTATTAATCACACTCACGTGGAAAAAACCTGGCCGTGCAGTTATGACAGTCATGAATTTCCTTTCCAGGTTGGGTTTTTGTTTTGCCAAATACGTCACGTTTGAGCCTTTTTACCCATTGCGAATGCAGACTCCTAAAGTCCTTCTCTTTAAAAAGCCTCAGCCTCTATAACATGACCGGGACAGCTTTAGACTACAGTCTGCTAACTGTATTCTCTAAGCTTGTCATCTTTCAGCAGGGCCTAATCTCAGTCCTGCTCAATTTCCCACAGGGCAGAGGCCTATTCGATTACACCGATTGTGCCCTTATGATAACACAAGCTCTCAGCTGCTCATGTGAGAGTTCAGAGAAGAACCTGTTGGAGAGTGCGAGACGAGGGACGGCTGGGAAACGGAGAGCGCCGGACTGCGCGGTGATGCCTCCAGTGAGGTGATAGCTTTTGACGCGTGCGTTTCAGCAGTCACGGTACACATGAAAAGACGGCCCCCGAGGAGGCGGGGCTGCGAGGATTATGGCCAGCCGAGTGATCACCGCTCAGGACGGAGAGACTGAAAGGTGCTTTGGTGTCGGAGTCTCGGGTCACGCTCTACAGATCATCATTTCATATCCAAATGGAGGCCTCGGTGTGTCAGATTACGCTGACCTCAGATTACTCACTTCCCCCACTTTGACCAGGACACGGTTCCCAAGAGTCAAAGTGTCAGCAGATTCCAGTTTTTTTTTTTTTAAACGCTTCAGACACTGCTGACAAAAAAAAAAAAAAAGGGGGGGGGGGGATGGGACACACCTCTGACACTAGTTACCATCTCGCCCTCCGAAGCCTGTGAAAGCTTTGCGTGAGCATGTGACAATATGGCAACACATAACCGTATCTTTCATTCACACTGCCTTTATCGAGTCAGTTTGAATTTGCATCTCTACCCTTTGGATTAGTGAACGCACCAGTGCTACTGAAAAGGGGTGTGGCTGTACAACAAAGCTCTCTAGACTTCATTTATCACAATATGTGAATGGTGCCTTCAGGGCTGTGTCCTCATGGAAATAAAACACTCCGGGCTTTAGGGGAGGGCAGGGCACGGCAGGGCAACGACCCCTGGGATAAAAACAGGTGTTAGATGGGAAAATCTGAATCTCTTAGACGCAATATCTCAGGTGTGTGTGTGTGTGTGTGTGTGTGTGAGAGTCTTGTTCGGTGCGAGAGATGGGACAAGTTCTATCAGCAGATCACGCCCGTGAGCTGTATACTTATACTTATAATTATACACCTTACTAAATCACCATCTGACATCAGAATACATTTATCCAGAGTGGCTAACAAGGAAAGTCCATTTCACGTACACGAGAGCTGTCGAATTTCTTCAGAAATGAAAATCAGTTTAATGACATAAAGGTATTTGAATGCATTTGAATAGCTGAAAATTTGGAACATTAGCGGTAGAGGTTCATACGAACGCTCTCATTCAAACACGTTATCATTTCTATAGTAAACAAAAATTCCCAGAGAGTAAACAGATTCAATTTTTTATTTTTTAAAAAAAAAACCCAAAAACGTAACCATTCACAGGGGTGTACTTAGCACTAGGCAAAAGTAGGCAAACGACTTGGGTCCCCGGAAGCCGAGGACCCCTTAAAAATGCAAAATACATAGAGTTTTAACTCTTAATGCTAAACAATGTATGCTGAAATTTTAAAACGCAACGTTAAGACGGTGGTAGCTCAGTGGTTAAATTGTTGGCCTACTGCTTCTCAGAAGGTCGTGAGGTCAAACCCCAGCACCACCAAGCTGCCACTGTTGGGCCCTTGAGCAAGGCCCTTAACCCTCAATTGCTCAGATGTATAAATGAGACAAACGTAAGTTGGTCTGGATAAGGGTGTCTAACAAATATCGTAAATGTAATGTTAAAACACTGAAATGAGCGTCCCAATCCTATATTCTGCCTCAAGGCCCTAAATCCGTATCCATTCATACAATGACGTTTTCTGTAAAGAGCTTTATTTATTTATTATTTATAGAAGGAGTCTCCAGTGTCATCACTTTGTGAAAGCTGGTGATAGAAAGATGTAGCTGCTACGACGTTGTTTTAGATGTTCTATAACAGGGGTGTCCAATCTTATCCGCAAAGGGCCGGTGTGCCTGCAGGTTTTCATTCCAACCAATCAGGAGCCACACCTGATTCCACCTGTTTAAATCACTAGACTCAGGTGTGGCTTCTGATTGGTTGGAATGAAAACCTGCACCTACACCGGCCCTTCACGAATACGATTGGACACCCCTGTTCTACAACGTTAAATATAACCATATATGGATAAAACAAAATACAAATAAATAAAAAAATCGAATAAATATTGGTGAATTGCTGCGGTATACAAGGAATAACCCTCTTCAAGATGTGCTGTTATTGGACAAGAATCAACGTCAACGTGGCAACAGTGCTTATAATAAATATATATATATATATTTTTTTTTTTTTAACGAAAGATGTGAATCAAAAATCGAATCGTTTCCATGGAGTGCAGTAAAAGATACAACTTGTTTCACAGAGAGTTTTTTTTGCTTTCTTTCGTTCTACAACGTGAAGGATGTAAATGATGACAACAACAGAGCAGAAATGGGTAACATTTAAGGCAGTTGACATTTAGGGCTCGTGTCTGTTTTCGAACGGGGACGCCGCAAATCAACATTCACGACAACGACAAAAAAATAAATAAATAAATAAAGAGAGGAAAAAATGAAAGTGCAAAGCAAATTGGCATTTTTAACATTACATAGAGTCACGGAAATGTCAACAAACACTTGGTGACTCTCCAAAAAAAAAAAAAAAAAAAAAAAAACAGACAATAATACATGGTCGGAAAGTTCCGGTACCTGGTTTTCCGAGACAGGAGACATGCCAGGTGTTATCGAGAGAGACTTTTCCGACAGGAAGAAACCGCTCCCTCAGGAAAAGTACACACCTCGGGTTTAGGTGCTAATTAAGGAAAGGCTCTCTGGTTTGCACGACAGAACCGACACTCGAGCCGACGTTCAGCTTATCGCTGATTTTACATTTTAATTACTCTTTAATTATAAACAATCTGATGATTATATTAGTTCAATAGTTGACTAAAATGTGTTTTTTTTCCCCCCCAGCTCACTCGGCGTGACCGGATTTTTAAATAGCTGCATGACAAAACACTCATTATGTACAAAGAGCACAAAGCGCTGTAAAATTAACCTCATTTCTCCCTCAGCTCGCAGCCGAACAAAAGCCGCATGGGCTCTGAATGCCAACAAGCCAGATGCCCCACATCACGTTTCCCCAAAGACGTCATGTGCAGCGGAGAAAAGCACCACATGCCCTGGACCCATTGTGTGTTCTCCTCCCACAGGCCCCCCAGAGCAGTTTAACATTACACACACACACATACACAACACACATAGACACATACACACGCGCGCGTGCGCACACACACACACACTCTGTCTCACTGCGCTCTCGACGAGAAACAAAACATACACACACTCTGAAGTGGTCTTGGTTGCCATACGGTCAAATATAATTGGATACCACTTTTTTGTGACACATAAAGTTACTACACACACACACACACACACACACACACACACACACACACACAAACTTGCATATACACTTAGACACACTCTTTCCACCTTTCACTTCAAACATACCACCACTCAATCCCCATACACACACACTGAAGTGGCCGGGTTACAGCACATGAACTTTATTTGACTATTTGTGATGTTGTAGTGTGTAAACACATAAACACACACACACACACACACACACACACACACACAGACCCACACACGGTTATATGGTCTTTGTTGGCAGATATGAGTCAGCTTTAGTGTGCTACTGTAATGCACGCAATTTTTACACACGCACACACACACGAGTCAGCTATTTCCAGTTACTATAATGCATGCAGATTACACACACACACACACACACACACGCGCGCCTTTGAAGTGGTCTTGGTTGCCACACATGAGTCAGCTTTATTCAGTTATTACAATGCCTGCAGTTTCTATACACACAAACACACACACACACACACACACACACTCTCTCTCTCTCTCTCTCTCTCTCACACACACACACACACACATTATTGTGTCTACTTAGACATGACCAGCTCTCCACTACTAACACACATGTTAGTATGTCACTATTGTTCCCAACAACCAATCACTGATCACCATACATTGCAACAACCAATCACTGATCACCATTATTCCCAAAAACCAATCACTGATCACCAAACACTGCAACAACCAATCAGTGATCACCATTATTCCCAACAACCAATCACTGATCACCATACATTACAGCAACCAATCACTGATCACCATACATTACAACAACCAATCACTGATCACCATTATTCCCAAAAACCAATCACTGATCACCATACATTGCAACAACCAATCACTGATCACCATTATTCCCAACAACCAATTACTGATCACCATACAGTGCAACAACCAATCACTGATCACCAAACACTGCAACAACCAATCAGTGATCACCATTATTCCCAACAACCAATCACTGATCACCAAACACTGCAACAACCAATCAGTGATCACCATTATTCCCAAAAACCAATCACTGATCACCAAACACTGCAAAAACCAATCAGTGATCACCATTATTCCCAAAAAGCAATCACTGATTACCACTATTCCTAACAACCAATCACTGATCACCATCAAACCCAGAGTAGCCATCGGGAGAATCGGGAGAATCGGGAGAATTCCCAGTGGGCCGCTCTGTCCGCTCATAAATTGGGCCGGCGGACTCGCCTTTCCTCCCTTAGTTTTTTCACACACAGACAAACGTATCTGCGTTAAGTTACCGTGTGCCTGATAACTGAGCTGAGTACACTAGATTTGAACTGAAATCAGCACATGATCAGACATGATCAGACATGATCAGACATGATTTTCTGTTGTCAGAGCGCACATGCTCTCTCTCTCTTTCTCAAACACAAGCGTGTGTACCCACGTCGTTGCCATGGAGATATAAATAACCGAAACCATCATTTAATGCTGCGGCGTGAGTTAGTGAGAGTGAGTGAATGGCGGGAAGGATAAAGTGGACGGTAAAAAGATGCCAGGAGGAGCTGAAAGAGAAATCCTCCTGTCTGTAGACAATGCGACAGTAATAAACAAAGTCGCAGAAACCAGTGCACTGCTTGTTGATGCTGTAGGGCTTCACCATTTTCACTCCTGAGTGGAAACCAAACCTCAATGGTAGAAGGCCACTGAAGGCCCTTCTTTCTTTCTTTCTTTCTTTCTTTCTTTCTTTCTTTCTTTTGAGATGCATATTGATTTTCCATTTAGTTACTGATGACTGCGTTGCAGTTTTCAATTTTGAATGCGAACATTTTCCCCCTCATAATGTTACAGTTATATGTTTTGTAGTAGAAAAGTTTCATAGAATTGATTTCATTATTTTATTCATTAAATTGATAGGGATATAAAACACAATAGTGCAAAAAGTATATTTCTCACTGTAGTGCTTACTTGCTTTTTGTTTGAACGCAAACCATGAGGGGATTTTTTTTTTCCTCTTTCCATTATGTAACAGCTGGACTCTTTGTAGCAGAAAACGTAGTAGGCTATGTGATTTGTTATTCATATTCATGGCTGTGTTGATATTTTTCATATTTCTTGTTGAAAGATGTCAGAAATAAATAGCATAGGATAGTACGAACAGATCTGTCACTTCATTCATCCAGGTTCTACCGTAGTGATAGGGGGCAGGGTTGGGGGTTGGGGAGGGCAGCTCTTAGGCATTCGACTCCCGGGTTGAAAACGGGTCCCACTCCGGCCCTGATCACCATGGTTCCAGCTATAGATCCATTGACCATCCATCCATCCATCTTCTATACCGCTTATCCTTTTCAGGGTCACGGGGAAACCTGGAGCCTATCCCAGGGAGCATCGGGCACAAGGCGGGGTACACCCTGGACAGGGTGCCAATCCATCGCAGGGCACAATCACACACACATTCACACACCTAGCTCCATAAAGAATTAATGAAGACTTTCCGAGCAATTAGAAATGAGTATTTTGCATGAATATGGTATGAATACTGTACATAACATACACACACTGGCCACACAGAGCAGAGGTCCTGATTACTGCACTTGAGTCAGCTCCCACTTCCCTGTCTCACACAACTACACACACACACACACACACACACACACACACACACTCATAGACATAATGTCTGGGTGGATAAACAGGCAGGAAGTCCACACTGCCCCTTCTAATTTCCCATGTAGCTGAGTGGTGCTGTGGTGATGGTGAGGTTTGCCTCTGGTTCTTTTATCCTCTTCCAGCTCACTCACACACACACACACACACACACACACACAAGCAGACATACGCACACCAAGCGTTACCAGACAATGTTAAATGCTCGCGTGACACACAGGCCAAATTGAAAGAACTCCCACGCTGCCTTGTTGACACACACACACACACACACACACACACACACACACACACAGTACAAGCTAACATCATGCAGAAGACATTATTGGTTAGAGTCAAATAACAATACAACATCCTATTCTTTCTTTCTCACTGCAGTCGGAGCACTGGGCCTGACACTACACTCCGTCGACATTCAGTTTGCGTCTAATCTACATTTGTGTCTCAGTGTAGAATGCGCTCACTTTAATTCTCTTTCCTGAGTCACTGCTTTGTTTCTGTTTTGCACTCTGATTAGTCGACATGCAGGTGTTAGATTTCGTACACGTGAAGTTGTAGGAAACACCCGGGAGAGATAAAGCTCTCACTGAAGATGAATGAATGAAATTTGGTTTGTGTTACTACCCCGTCTGTTCATGAAAGAGGATTTATTCCCGCTAGCTAGCTAGTTAGCAAAACAATATGACTTGTTTGGGGGGGGGGGGGGCACGTTTAGTGGTTAGCGGTTAGCATGTTCGCACCGCCAGCGTTGGGGGGGTTGAATCCTGCCTCCACCGCGCGTGCACAGAGTTGACATGTTCTCCCCGTGCTTCGCAGACATGCTACCTGTCCTTCGGGTACTCTGGTTTCCTCCCCCA